>NW_026057585.1:28915075-28928949 GCF_023721935.1 Panthera uncia
AAAGAAAGAAAGAAAGAAAGAAAGAAAGAAAGAAAGAAAGAAAGAAAGAAATTGGGGCACCTGGCTGGCTCAGTCAGAGGAACATGTGACTCTTAGTGATGTGACTTGGGTAATGAGTTCGAGCTCCACATTAGGTGTAGAGATTACTTTAAAAAATAAATAAATACAGAAATAAACTTAAAAAAAGTAGTGGAAGCAAGGAAGGAAACTGATATTTATTGATATTTATTATTAAACGCCATGCATTGTTAGATGTTATACATATTCATATGTAACTCTATTTAATCTTCATGATAATACTGCAAAACAAATATTGTCAACCCCATTTTACAGATGTTGAAACTGTTTAAACATCTCACAAGCTAGTAAGTAGCAGAGATGAAATTTAAACCTACTTCTTCTGACTCCTAGGACAGTGCTCTTTTTGGAAGAAAGCTCTTTCAGATCTGCTCTTGGTTTATAGGGATTCTGTGGAAAACAGTTGCATGCTTCTTTTAAGTGTACTAACTTTGGGAAGAAATGTCCAGTAGTTGTTTGGAAGCAATAGGTTGGTGGCTTGATTTGATGGCCTCCGAGCAAAACTTCCCAGTGTAGCAATAACTGACAAAGGACTTCACAGGCAGGCTATGGTTTTCAGCCCTGCAGGCTGAGAAACTCTGCTCTTGCCACTGTACCCTGAAACAGTGTCTAGGGGACAGCTGCATACCACTGAACTCAAGATTCTCTTTCTTGCTAGAGCAGTTGAACTTCGTCTCGCTAACAAAAAGGAGAGTGGGGAAACAAATGTCAGGTACCCTTTACCCTGGTTTAGTCTGGAGACCCCTAGAAAGTTCCCACTCTACAAGCCTCCAGGCTGGCAATCCATCTGCCTTCTGCTTACATGATGTAATAGTTTTGTACAACTCAGATGATATAAATCTGGGCTCGAAAACAGAACAAATGCCAGCTTGTGGCTACAAGTTCTCACATAAGGGTCCTCTTCCTCCCCAACTCCTCAGAACAGGGCAATTTTCCTTGTTTACTCTAGCAATGAGGGTTGGGGAAGTTGCTTCTGCGTTATTCTACTCTAGAGTCTAGCACTTGTGAGTCTCAACTTTACTGGGGGGGGGGGTTCCCCATTAGACTCCCTAGCTTGAGTGTCCCATAAGCCAAAACTACGAAAACTGCCCCTCACTTTCCCCCCTTTTCAGCAAACACTCTCAGAGTAAAAGTAGCTTTGCTTCTGAGCTACACTCAGGATTCCTACCTTCACCCAGATTTTGGCCTGATAATGTTAAGATACTTTTAAGAAGATATTTTAAAACATTTTTCATCCAGGATTTTTAGTTGTTTCTAGCAGGAGGGTTAGTTCAAATAACCTGTCCTCACATTCCTAATATTAGCATACAATAAGTGCTTAAAGAAGAGGTCACTAATATTGTGTCCAAATGGACTAGGGAGATCTACTAGGATCTGCTAGGTCAAGCCCAAGAGCCACAGAATTGAGACCTGCTTCACGGAGTCTCTGAAAGGGTGCCATTGTGCTAATCACATCCTTTGCCAGAAATGCAGATTCTGGAGCCCATCCTAGGCCTTCTGATTAGAATCTGGGGGATCAAACCAGATCTGCATTTTTATAAGCTCTGCAGGTAATTCTTGTGTGCACCGAAGTTCAGAACAATTGAACTAAGGCATGGTTCCAAATTAAATCTCATACATTCCCAGAAACGCCTCTTTTCTAAAGCTTTCCCGCCTGGAATATGCATTAGCCAAGCATTCATTTATAAGAGAGAGATTATTTCTCAGTACATCTTTTCATTTTCTTCATATTTATAATACATATTCATAACATATTCTTAGTAGCATACTTAAATTACCATAAGGAGTGTATAAAACTTTAAAAATCCTGAGAATGCTTGACAGCACAACCTTCATAAAAATCTAGGAACTGGAAATCCAATTATCAGTTGAATGGGGAAGTTAGACCACCAAATATAATTTAAATCACAAACCTAGTATTCCTAATCAGGATAAGGCCTTATGCAGTTGCAACAAAATATGTAAAAGACAAAAATAACACAAAACAAAGGCACTTTCTCGATAGATGAAAGCATATGGATTATAATTTTCCATAATAGCATTTTTCTTTGTTTTTTAATACCACAAATATGCCCTTAATTTCTTTATTTGAGGTCTTATCAAAAAATTATATTCATATAACCTCTGATTCCAATATAAATTCGAATTTGGAAAGAGCTACAAAACAGTGGTAATTTATTATGGACGAAAAATATCCTTATTAGCACATACTTTTTTTTTTTCTTAGCATTTAGAAATTCCTATGGATAGATATGTGATAAAATAGCATAGAAATATTAGTGGTGAGACCTGAGAAGCAGTATATGGGTATTCACTATAATATTCCTTCAACTTTTTTTGTGCCTGAAAGTTTTCATGACCCCATTTTTGTGATAAAAGAGATCAATAGCTACATATAGAGCTAATGCCACTCCATTGGTCGGTAGTAACTCTAAGACGTGCCTTGCACACTGCTCCCCCATCCTGGGGCATCCTTCTCCTCCCTCATTCACCTGACTAAAGTCTCTGCTTCCTTTAACACTCAATGCAAAGATGAGGACTTTTCTGATACCCCCACCGCAGCCCATGGTCTGGTCACGGCCTCTCTCTTGGGTACTGCAGCTTCTTTCTACATCCCACACTTGCAGCTCTTACCACATTGGACTGAGGTTGTTGTTTACATGGCCTAGATCCCTATGTCACCGTGAGTTTCCAGAGGGCGCAGGCTGTGTCGTTTCATCCCTGTGTTCTCAGGGCCCAGGCGGGGTCTCAACTCAACTCTTTTCTCTACTTTTATTCTTCTTTTATCTTCTGACACCATAGCGTTCACTCTGAACGAATTATCTACAGGTTACACTGTTAAAGCAATCTATTTGTCTACAGCTAAGTGGGTTTTTGTTTTCCTTTGCTTAAAAAAATTAGTTTAGATTTGGAACAATCTGAATTTTGATGCTTTCTCTTTATCTAGAGATTGTTTCAAAGTTTAGCTGTCGGTGGAAAAGCTTTGTCTAAACTTTATCTCTTATTCTCAACCAGAGTTTCATGAAAGATAACTTTTTGTGTTTGTTGTTGTTCTTGTTTTGAAGGATGACTTTTTAAATTATTTATTTCTTTTCTTCTTTGAACACTAATTAGGCACGAAAGATATCTGAGTGATCCCCTCAAACATTAGCCTTTATACTTAGAATTTAGTATGAAAAAAGTGACTTGTCCTGTCTGGAAAATAAAGAGGGGTCTCAGGTTTGTCCCATAAAGTTTAATGGTATATTAAAAAAAAAAGGGTGAAAAGCCCTTGAGATTTAAATTTTTCTTTACTTTTGCTCTTTCCCTGAAGCCTTGTTTAAGGCAGAAACTTTCCTGTATATTTGGTTGAACAATATAAAACTCTGATTGTCTACTATTTTTGACTTACAGAAATGGCAATTTCATATTGTTCAACCTAAAAGTTTCCTCATTTAATCACATATAATCTTGGTTTCTTTGAGAAATAGTTTCCATTGTTTTGTTTGTTTTATCTGTCTTTTCTTGGACACTTTCTATTTGGTAAAGTTTTCATGGCTATCAAATGTATTTTTTGTTCTTAGTGGTAAAATGAACAAGTTATTTCTGTTTCTCCTTTACGTTTATAAACCGAATTTTTTTTTTAATGTAAGCCATATGCGCTTGTGTAGATTAAATTCTAAGAGATTACTTTTGTTTTAAAACCTTTCTTTCCTAAACAGTTCTCTTATTTTTGCTTCCTTCTCTATGCTTGAATGAGGGACATCTGTTTCTGTTTTCAGTCTTCTTTTGTTACACGACAAAGTGGAATATCAAAGTTCTCCTCCTTCAACAAGAAAAGAATGCTTTAGTTTTGCTTTATATTTCCTTTTATTTATTTTCACTGGTTTAAAAGTTATAAATGTTATATAAAAAGGATGAACTGCTCCCTGAAAAAAATCCAAACAATAGGAAGTACAAAGTGAAAGCACCTCTCTCATCTGCTCTATTCCTACTTCCTAGGAGTAACCATCGATAACGGCTGGTGTGGATTCTTCTAGACCTTTTCCTATGCACATACATATGTGTGCATATATGAACATATATATGAGTATATCTATATCATAGAAATGGTATCATACTAAACAGATTGTTTTGCAACTTGATTTTTAACCCACTAGTAAATCATGAATACATTTCCAGGTTATTACACACAGATCCACTTTTTTTTTTTCAATATATGAAGTTTATTGTCAAATTGGTTTCCATACAACACCCAGTGCTCATCCCAAAAGGTGCCCTCCTCAATACGCATCACCCACCCTCCCCTCCCTCCCACCCCCCATCAACCCTCAGTTTGTTCTCAGTTACACAGATCCACTTTTATTGACTACCATTGATTATATGAATATGTCATAATTTATTCAGTCACTTGCCCCATTAATGGATATTTATATAATTTCCAATATTTTGCTACATCAAATGCTGCAATGTACATTGAGATACATGTCTCTATACTTTCTGTGGCATAGATTCCAAGAGATAGATTTAAACAAGTTGACAGTCTATGTGTTTAAACCTTTCAAAGGTGCTGCCAAAGTATTTTCCAAAAAGGATATTGTACCAGTTCACACTGTTTCCAACACTGTATAAGAGAACTCTTTTCCTCTGCTTTTTCTAATCACTTGTGAGATTAAGCATTTTTAAAGTATATTTGTTAATCATTGGTATATTTTCCTTTATAAATTGCCTGTTCATATCCTAAGAGAGTAATCTATTGATGTATAACAAATTAGCACAGATTTAATGGCTTAAAACGCACGCATTTATCATCTCCCTATTTCTGTGGATCTGGGCATGGTTTAGCTGAATCGTCTCCATTAGGGTTTCTCTGGGGTGAATTACTTCCCATTTTTTGTCTAACTATACTGCTGATGGAAAGTGAAATGAGTGTTCAGCACTGTGCTTGGTCCATACTCACTGCTCAATAAATAGAAAAGTGTTTAATAGTGCTACATGCTCTATTGCTTCTACTTGATTTCTCCCTTCCCTGTGCACTTACGGATTTGAGGAATATCCAATACATATGTTCCAACAATTGCCTATTGTTTCACATAATGACAAAATGCCAAGTTTAAATATTAAACTTTAACCAAGTCAGGAAGTTAGAATAAGTTAGACACCAAGAATCTTAACTTTAGGGGTGCATGGGTGGCTCAGTCAGTTAAGCATCCTACTCTTGATCTCAGCTCAGGTCTTGATCTCAGGGTTGTGAGTTCAAGCCCTGTGTCAGGCTCCATGCTGGGTGTGGAGCCTACTTAAAAAAAAATCTTGACCCTAAATGAGGTTCTTTTTAATAATTACTCAAACCCAAACCTGTGTGGAGATAGTTAACTTAATTATCAGCCAAGAGGGTCTACCACTTTGCACAATTCTGGGAAGCACAGCATTCACATCCTCTTCTATGCAGAGGAGTACATTTGGAGTTGTCCATCACAGTGGCCCTTTAGAGCACAGGTCTGAGATAGAGTTCCATTTGTGAGAATTGTAAAGTTGCAATAATGTTTTCATAATTTTGTTCTAACACAGTATGTTGTGCTTTGAACAGTATTGAACAATACCGCATTCCTGGAGAATATGGTTACAAGTTGGAGCCCCAGGGGCCAGGGTGCTAGGTTTAGATCCCTCCTCTATCACTTATTATCTATGTGATCTTGGGCAAGTTACTTGCCTCCCTGTTCCCCAGTATCCTTTTCTATAAATTCAAGAAAATCAGGATGCTGATAATATTTGCTCTATGAGGTTCTTTGTGAGGATTAAATGAGCATATATATATATATATATATACACACACATATATATACACATATATATATATACACATATATATATATACACATATATATACATATATATATATACACATATATATACATATATGTGTATATATATATGTGTATATATATATGTATATATATATATATATTCTATCTATCACTTGAGGGAACTATCATATAACAAAGGAGAATACAGACATAACACAATTCCTTGCCTAAAAGGGTTACAATGAGAAGACATTCATGCAAAGACACTTAACAAGATGGTGTGATAGTTGTTGAAAGAGAGATCTCTACACAGTTCGGTTAGAGCATGGAAAAGAGTGCCTGAGTCTATATACCATCTGCAAACCAATGACTTCAAGTTTTACATTTCTAACCTTGACCTCTCTCTTGCTTCCAGGCATATACAAAAACTATTCGATATTTCCTCTTTGATGCCTAAGAGGCATAAATTTAACACAATATAAACAGAACTATTGATTTTTTATCCCAAACCTGTTCCTCTCCCTGGTTTCCTTGTCTTAGTAAATGGCACCACCAACCATCCAGAACAAAAACTTGGACCGAGCTCTGGGAAAGGAATCAAAAAATCAGGAAACCAAGAATAAGGGCTGGAACTAAGGAATATTTAACAGATTTTTATCTTCAGGCTCATCTAACAACAAATGCCCTTGATCTCACTTCCAGGGTATCTTTCCAGTCTGTCTGCTTTGCTTATTCTCCATGGGTACCACTCTCAGCCAGACCTTCTCTTTCCCCAACTCAACCACTAGCATGGCTCTTCCTACTCCTATGTTTATATTTCTACAGTCTGCTCTTCACAGAGGAGCCTCATCTTGGTCTATAATTCCTCTCAGCGCAGCTCTCCCCCTACATTGGTAGCTTTTCTTTCCTTGGAACAGGCTATGTTCCAGGACCTTTTCACTCGAGGTTCCTCTGACTGGACTGCCCTTCCATAGCTCATCTAGATGGTCAGCTTATCACGTCCTACAGATCTGCCTTCAAATCCTTTTGGGGCCTCCGTACCTAAAGTTACTGTTTCTGCATCAAAACACTATCATGTCAACCTATTCATTTCCTTCATAACATTTATCAAGATGTGAACTTAATTATGTGTTTGCTTGCGTGTTTATTTTACATTCTCTCTCTCCTTCTTTCAACTGGAGTGGCAGCTCCACGAAAACTAAGACTTTTTTTTTTAAGATTTCATTTTTTAATATAATCTCTACACCCAACATGGGGTTTGAATTTACAACCCTTGAGATGAAGAATCACATGCTTGGGGTGCCTGGGTGGCTCAGTCAGTTAACCATCAGACTTCAGCTCAGGTCATGAATTCGTGGTTCATGAGTTCAAACCCCACATCGGGCTCTGTGCTGACAGCTCGGAGCCTGGAGCCTGCTTCAGATTCTGTGTCTCCCTCTCTCTCTGTCCTTCCCCCACTCATGCTCTGTCTTTCTCTGTCTCTCAAAAATAAACATTAAAAAAAGAAGAGTCACATGCTCTACTGATTGAGCCAGCCAGGCACCCCTAGGCTTTTAATTAATCTCTGGTTCACAGCACCTAGAACAGTGCCTGGCATAGTAGGTGTTAAATAAATATTTATTAAGTGAATAAAAGAGAAACTTCCCAGGAGTGTCACTGAGATCTTCACCGAGAAGGGAACTTCTGGTCAGGACATGAATAAGCTAAAGTCTGCCAGGTTGACACGTTCAGAATGTGAATAAACAACATGTGTTCAGAGAATTGGGGTATAAGAAGAACAAGAATGGGGAGAGAGGTAATGTTGGGAGAGCATGCGAGGTGGGTAAGCTGGAAACAGAGAATGCTGACACTTTTACATTATGCTAAGGGGCTTATATTTTATCCTTTGTATGACTGGAACGACTCGTTAACTTTGAACAGTGAACTCTTGTGTATTAGCTCTCTATTGATACTGTAGCAAAATGACCACAATTTAAAATGACACCTGAGGGGTGCCTGGGTGGCTCACTCGGGTAACCATCTGACTCTTGGTTTTGGCTCAGGTTATGATCTTGCAGTTTTGTGAGTTCGAGCCCCGCATCAGGCTTTCTGCTGGCAGCATGGAACCTGCTTGGGATTCTCTCTCTCCCTCCCTCTCTGCCCCTTCCCTACTGACGCTGTCTCTGTCTCTCCCAAATAAATAAATAAATACAACTTAGGGAAAAAAAACACTTTAAAATGACACCCGAAAGTTAGAACTCCAACATAGGTCTCATCAAGCTAAAATAAAGGTGCCAGTTGAGCTGTGTTTCTTATTAGAGATTCCTGGGAAGAATCTGTTCTTAAGCTCATTCGTGGTTTTGACCAAAATTTAGCCCTTTATGGTTACAGGGACCAAGGTATCCAGTTCCTTGCTGCTGTTACCTGGGGGCTATTCTTAGCCCCTAGAGGCCTCTCATAGGCGCCTACTCTCAGAGCCAGTAACTAACAACATGTCAAATCCTTCTCTCCCTTGATATCTCTCTGACTTCCCCTTTGGCCATATCTCTCTTCTTCCTCTCCCACTCTACATTTCTCTGACTCTGGCTGGAGAAAGTTCTCTACTTTTAAGGACTAATGTGACAAGATTGGGCCCACACAGATACTCCAGGACAAACTCCCTATAATGAGGCTTAGAGCCTTAATTACTCTGCCGTGTAGTATGCCATTCAAAGGTTCCAGGGATCAGGGCACTTTTCCGAGTGGTGAGGGAGAGAACTCGACTTCCATGTTTTGTGATCACGTTTTTTTGCTAGACTACTCAGCAGGCTGTATGTGGTAATCTAACTAGAACAGAAGGGGCTAAGACCAGTTAGTAATCAAACGGCTTTGGTAACTGATTACATGTGGATGTTGTGGCCAGGCAGACTCAGAAATGGCCCTCTAGTAGTGACATTTGGTGGAATAGGGTAGAAGAGCAGGCTTAAGGGGAAGAGGATAGATTTCCTGAGGCATTGAAGATACCCTTGCGTTTTTCTGCTGAGTCATTAAACGAGCAAATTAACTCAAATAACTATGTGGGTGATTTTCAACATAGTATCCTTTGTGGGGATTCTTAGCATATTAAAAAGAGATTATTTTAAAGCACAATTAACAGTATTTATTCACTCCTTTCCAAACTTTAACATTTGATGTGCTAACAGCCCCGATTTTTTTTTGGTGTAGTCTGTAAGAAATTTTTTCTAGATATTTGTAAATGGCGTTGTATAATGTTTTATTTCTATCCTCTATTTAAGAGGACAAGTAATTACAATAGCACACAAATGACTGAAGGGTACCATAGGTGCAAAGGAAAAGGCACAGTCCTTCCTAGCCTTGATCTTTGTCCTGGTCTTTGAAGGTCATAACAGGTTTGCATTACACAATAGCTGATTTACCAGAACATACTTAAAGCTGGTCACTGTATTTCAAGGAAAAGCAAGACCAATCCAGGAAAAGATTGCAAGCTTGATGTGGAAGTGATGTCTATCCAGAAAGGACCTGTAGGTTCTAGCACAGGTATGTGTGTTTGTTTTTAAGAATAGCTATATTTTACTGGACATTTATTCTTAACAAACATCTCCCTTAATCTTTATAATAAACCAGAGAAGTAGGGATTTTATAAATCCCATGTTCCAGAAGAGGAAACTAAGTCTGAGGTAAGTTATGTAAGTTGTTCTAAATCCCGTAGCTAGTAAGTAGTAGAGAGACTTCAAACCCCAGACTTTCTGATTCCAAACTTTCTGCTCTTTACTTGGAGCTCCAGGACCTCACTCTGAAACTCGTGGAGAAAAGGCACCTTCCAAACTACTATTTCATATGACTTCACCTTGGGGACTCTTCCTTGATGTACCTGATGACATCATCTTCTATTTCGGCAGAGCCCCACACGTACCTCTTGGGGCACTTTCCACAGTTGTAATTGATTTGTTTAATTAATGTCTGTCTCCTCCACTATACAGTAAGTTAGGTCAAGTACTTTGTGGGCTGTGGTTTACCCTTGAATTCCCAGTTTTTAGCTCAGGACTTGGCACATAGTAGGTGCTCAAAAATTATTTGTTCAGTAACTGTATGTGGGCATGAATGAATGAGCACCAGTCACTTTACTTTTCTGGACCACCAATCTGTCAAATGCAAAATGAAGAAATCAGGACAGATTAATTCATTCATCCATTCAGAAACTTTATTAAGGGCCTACAAAATGATCCTCCAGAAAGATAAAATACAGTGAAAAAACATACCTAAGTAGAAGTGTCACAAAAATTTATATCAGTTGCCTATCTCCTTTCTATGTACAACATTTCTTTTTGACCTATATATTTAGTTACCACTGGGCCATTAATAAAGCCATTTAGTATTAATAAATTATTAAATATGTAGAAATATTTGAATCCTAATATTTTCTACTCTAAGTAGCATTATCATAGTTGATTGTTTAGAAGTGTGTCTTTTTATATTTGAGGAAAATTTACAGATTTAAGAATGCAGTTGGGTTAGCTTTGTATCTTTCTCCTTTTTTTTTTTTTTACTGCAGTCTTTTTATGTTTTCCTTATGATTGAAGCTGATAATATGAAGCATTGAATATGAAAGATACAAAGTGTTTATATTTGTTGCATCTCATTTATTTCTGTCTTATTCTACAGTTCTGTAATTGGAGCTACCAAGTGTTACATTTTATTTTCTGCAGGCTACTGCTTGCTCTTTTTTTAGTTTATTCTATCTTAGTGCAAATGTATTTTGCTTCCTCAAATAGGAAAATTGTAAAGAAAAAAATTGTTCTCACTCTGTATAAAGGAAGGTTTGCTGTTGTTTCCTTTTCATTTATTAAAGTTACTTTATACATACATCTAGTATTTTTAATATATTCACAGGTAATAGCATTTTAAAAAAATCTTCCGGTAGGTTTACCGCATTTACAATTTACTTACATTGGGATTGATATTTGAGTGACATTCCTTAAATTGTCTGGTTTGGATAAGAATATGCATTTCAAGGTAATTTACTTTATCAACAAAATGCAGCAAGAAAAGTCTTAAATAATGATCTCTAAAAAACAGTAATGTATTCACCTGTTATTCTTCTTGTGTTGAAAATACTATCATGAGCAATTCTTCCAGAATTTTCTAAGGATTTTTCAATAACTAAAAATTATTGGGTACTTATTTTCTATAAGATTACATATTTAGTCTTCATGAAAATGGGCAAATTAAATGACTCTTTCTTAAAAGTATTGTAAACAAGTGGAAAAGAAGGAAAGCAGAGAATGATTTTGACCGATTGACCTCTGCAGCCCACTCACCACACTTTCACTGCATCTCTTTCTTCTGTAGCAAATTACCAGTGTCAGCGACATTCTGAATAGCTTAGAGTACTTCCCTGAGAGCAGCCTCCCCACCTGCCTGTGACACTTACCTTCACCTGTAACTAGTAGCTATAGGAGAAATCCATTCTCTTTTAAGAATATATGGTACCAACAACAACAACAAAAAGCTATTGGAGGAAAGGGGGAGAAGTGTTGTTGATTTTTTTTTCTGATAATAAAAATAATGCACATAGATATCTAAATAGTTGGAGAGCTAGACCATGTTCAAGAATTAGAACACTAAATATTGTTAAATGGCAATTCTTCCTAGATTGATCTATAGGTTCGATGCAATACTTAATAAGTTAGCGGGTGTTTTTATTTTTTGTTTTGTTTTGTTGTGTGTGTGTGTATGTGTGTTTGTGCATTTTGTTGTTTGCAGGTATTGAAACTGATTCTAAAACTTATGTTGAAAACACAAAGAGCCTAGAGTAACCACAACAATTTTGAAAAAGAAGAAACAGGTTGGAGGACTTTTACACCTGATTTCAGAACATACCTTAAAGCTATAGTAACCAAAACAATATGGTTTGGGTGTAAGGATAGACATATAGATTAAGGAAATAAAATAGAAAATTCAGACATACATTTGAGGCTAATTGATTTTTTTGGCAAGGTGCCAAGATAAATCAGTGGAAGGAATTTTTTTTCAAATACTGGTGCTAGTATAATTGGACATCTTTATAGAAACAAAACAAAACTGTGGCTCTTACCTCACTTATACACATAACTTGAGTCAAAATAGAATGGTTTGTAATATATAATACACCAAAATATAAGAGCCAAAACTCTGGAACTTTTAGAAAACATGAGAAAAATCTTTGTGATCTTGGGTAAGCAAAGATTTCTTAGACGTGACACAAAAAGCACAAAGAGTAATTTTTTTTTTTTTTTTTAAGTAGACTTCTTGTCCAGCACAGAGCCAAACGCAGGGCTTGAACTTATGACCCTGAGGTCAAGATCTAGCTGAGATCAAGAGTCAGGAGCTTAACTGCTGAACTACTCAGGTGCCCCAAACAATAAAATGTTTAAATTGATAAATTTAAATTTACTAAAATTAAATAGGCTTATTCTTATAAGAGTACCATTTAAAAAACTAAAAGATAAGCCACAGACTGAGAGGAAATATTTGCAAGACACGTATTTCAGAAAAGAGTTGTATCCAGAAAATATTTTTAAAAACTCCTACAACCCAATAAAAGACACGGGCAAAAGGTTTGTTTAGTTACTTCCTTGAAAACATACACAGATGACAATAAGGACATGAAAAGATGCCCAGAATCATTAGTGATTAGGTAAGTGCAAATTAAAAGCACAATGAGATTTCATTACACACTGAAAGAGTGGCTAAAATCTCAGACTGACAATACTAAGAGATGACAAGGATTTGAAGAAACTGAAACCCTCTCACATTGTTACAGCTACTTAGGAACAATTTAGCAGTTTCCTTAAAGTTTATTTAGTTATTTTGAGAAAGAGAAAGACAGAAAGAGGGGGAGAGAGAATCTGAGGCAGCCTCAGCGCTGTCAGCACAGAGCCTGATGCAGGGCTTGATCTCGCAAACCCTGAGCTGAAATCAAGAGTCTGACCCATAACCGACTGAGCCACCCAGGCACCCCCTTCCAGTCTTGTTTTAATGCATATTTTGACATAGTTGCAATTATGATTTTTTGAGTAAGATATATTTGGGGGGGCCTGAAGATTTATTTCAAATTATTTGATGAGGGGATCCATGCATTCAAATAATTATAACACCAAAGGAGAATAGTTCTGGCTAATACTAATGGGTAAGAACGTACATTTAGTCAGTATGGAATGCACTAAGTAACAAACATGTATTTCTTCTCACCAGCCCCTTTCTCTTTATGCCTGTAATTAGTGCTTACCCTAAGAAATGCTAGTAGGGTTTCTCTTTCTCAGATCTTATCAGTAAATAAAGGGGTAGGAATATCAAAGGATATTGAGTTACTACTTTATTTTAGGAATTGTGCTGTTGGATATGGCTGAGGATTTATCAGCGACCAAGAAATGAGAGTCTTTCAAAGTCTTTATCTGGAGGGGAAGCCATGCATTATACAAATAATGATAAATAATTACATTATTATAAGCTCTGAGACTAAATCTGAGCCCTGTGTTCACTGCCCAAAATATAAACCCACCTTTGGTCTTCTATCTCTATGCATTGTCATCTTCATAAGGCTCTGTGTTTTCTTGCCCCTTGTTCAGTCCTTCCCCATTGCTCATCTTCTAAATCCTTCCTCTCTGAGGTCTGGAACTGCTCCAATATCAACAAACTGGCCTATATTCCCAGACTTGTCTACCTCAAGCTGGATATTTAATATTCTAGTTCACTGACGCTCAGGCCTAACTTCCTTCTCTTCTCTATAATCTCTCCCTGGGTGAGTTCATCCATGCCCATGATTGACCTATGTGCTGACAGCACCCAAATTTCTATCTCTGGTCTAGGCTGTGTCCTTAAGCCCCAGACCTGTATATACAGTTGCCTACTTGACATTTCCATATCACATTTTAAAGTTATCTCAAGTTCAACATGTCCCCCAATTTGAATTTGTGAGTTCTGACTGTCCCATTTGAAAAAAAGAAAAGGAGGAGGGAAGGAAAGAAGGAAAGAAAGAAGGTAGGAAGGAAGGAA
>NW_026057585.1:28928959-28999530 GCF_023721935.1 Panthera uncia
GAAAGAAGGGAGGAAGGAAGGAAGGAAAGAAGGGAGGAAGGAAGGAAGGAAAGAAGGGAGGAAGGAAGGAAGGAAGAAGGAAAAAGAATGGCACCATAAATCATGCAGCTGTATTAAGCTAGAAATTGAGGAGACATTGTTCATTGTCTACTCCCTCCCCCAAATCCCATCTGAGATCTGAATAAATTAAGAAGTAGATTAAGACTCAGAAAGACAGAGATCAGCTTTAGTACTGATAAAGACCAGGTTGAAGAATGCGACTTAGGTACATGGCAAAAATGAGTTTCACAACTCTGAATCCCAGCTTTAGGGGGATTTACCTATCCGGTCCCAGGGAGCACCACACCACTGCAGCCCTCCCCTCAGAAGGACAATCTCTTTCTTATAGGACAACCTATTTCCTACCTGTTCTCCACACATTATCCATAGTGATCATTTTCACAATGCAAATCTGATCATAATTTTTCTTCTCATCCTTTCTACTTTCCCCCTTATTCTTAGCTCTTAGTGTTAAAAACTCAAATCCCTTGCATAGCCCTGACAGTCTTGCAAAGTCTGGCCCCATCTTCTGCTTTGGGACATTTGATGGGTGTCCTCTTGCTCTTTGCTCTCCAATTATTCTGGCCTTCTTTCTGTTTTTAAATGCATCTAAATCCCTCCTCCCTCAGGGATATGCTGTCTTCAGGAAGGCAACTCACTTCCTCCATCCAGCTCACTGTTAGCTCCTCTTCAACCTTCACATCTGGATCAATCATCATTGCCTTGGGGATGCTTTCCTGTCCTGCCAAGTCCTCTCAAAGTATCATGTACCTCTATTTCGTAGCCCTTTTCATTGTTACAGTTTTACATTTACATGTATGATTGTTTGGTAATTTCTGTCTCTCCCATAAGGCTCTGAGCTATGTAAGGAAGGTACTATGTCTCTTTTCCCTTGCTAACATGTACCTTGGGTTCCAGTTCCAGTATCTGGCCCATAGAAGGTTCTTGATAAGTATCCACGATATTGAAACACCAGAGTCAGAGGGGAGTTAGACCCTAGAATGAGGGTTGTGAGGTTTCAGGGAGGAAAGTGACCTTTAGGTGAGACATGGAGGATGACTAAGCAGTCAGGTGAAGAGAAGGAGAGCAAAGCATTCCAGGCAGAGGGCACAACAAGTGAGGAAACCTATGAGGCAAGCAATACCCTGGATAGTGTGTCCCAGAAAATGAAAGTCGCAGAATGACTGGAGCTTGGTAAAGAGTTTGGAATTTATCCTAAGGGCAATGAGGAGACTTTGAAGTGTTTAAGCAAGGTAGTGGCCTATATATTTGCACTTCTTGTCTGCTGTTAGAGACTGGATTGGGTGGGGATGTAGGAGGCTAAATGTGGGGAGATGACCTGAAGGTCTAGGTAGACTATGGTGGTTGCAATGAACTTGGCAAGGTAGACTTGAGGCCCATATTGAAGATGGTAGAAGGAATAGACTTGATGACTGATTAAATGTGATGAAGGAGAGGGTGGAGTCAGGAATGACTGCCAAGTTTTTAACTTGGACAGTACTTGAGTGGATAATGGTGCACATACTGAGATAGAGAACACTGGGAAGGGCTTTGGAAGAGAGATAAGTTAGGGGCGCCTGGTTGGCTCAGTTGGTTAAGTGTCCAACTTTAGCTCAGGTCATGATTTCATGGCTCGTGAGTTGGAGCCCCATGTCAGGCCCTGTGCTGACAGCCCAGAACCTGGAGCCTGCTTTGGATTCTGTGTCTCCCTCTCTCCCTCTGCCCCTCCCCCACTCCTGCTCGCTCTCTCTCTCTCTCTCTCTCTCTCATTCTCCATCTCTCTCTCTCTCAAAAAAAAAAAAATAAAAACATCAAAGAAAAAAAGAGATAAGTTAGTTCTGGTTATTCTAATTTTGTGCATATTCTAATTTTTAAGACAACCAAGTGAAGATATTCACTAAATAACTGGAAATATGAGTCAGAAATAGGAGAAGTTTATAAGAGAGATCTGACATGGATACACAAATTTGAGAGTTATCATTTGGGTGGTAATTAAAATCCTTAGGATATTATCGGTAATGGATGAGATGCCTAAGGGGAGGAGTATACAGAGTGAGAAAATCATCTCAGACAATCTTAAGGAACTCCAACATATAATGGTAAAGGAGAAAGACACCACAAAGGAGACTGAGACAGACCTACCAGAGAGACTACAGAAAAACCAGGAGAGTAAGGTGTCACCGAAGCCAGTGTTTTTAGGAGCAAGTATCCTCTTATACTGATAGTCCAATTTCTAACATGTACATCTGTTTCTAGGAAGAAATGATCTAAAACATTTTTCATTTACTGAGCCTTTTATGTCCCATCTCCCTGGAATGTCCTCTCTCTCCTCTCTGCTTTGGGAAAGAGAAACAAAAGTTTCAATGTATTACTGTCTCCTAGGACACTTTTCACATTTTACTGTAGTCTGTTGCTTCCATGAGTATCTTTCCTGGTATATCATGACCAGCACAAAACCTGGCACATCGTGGGAGTTCAATAAATGTTCGTTGAATGAATGAGTAAATTAATCAATAGAAATATTATTAAGAATATCTATCATTTATTGAATATTTTTCTGTGTCTGGGCGCTGTGTTGGTACTTGATTTATAATAACTCTTTTAAGCCTTATAAAAACCCTACGATGGGGCATGACTGTTCCCATCTTATAGATGAAAAAACTGAGGCTAAGAGAGAAAAGTAAGTTCTCCAAAATTACATAGTCAGTAAATTACACAGCTGCAATTCACAAATAAATCTGCTTGATTCCAAAGTCCATGCTTTTAACCACCACTTCTCCCAAGAGAAGTAAACATTCACATTTTCCAGACATCTGTGGAAGAGACGTTTTTGAACTGGCAGCATTCCCAATTCATCTCAAATCATAGCACATAAGCAACAATATGCTCTCACTCCAAGAATGCTTTATTCTGGGTCCGATTGAGCCCCCACTGAGTTGCCCACCCAACCTGCCAAACAATAGGTTTTTTTCTTTATTCCCTCCCCTAAGCCTGCCTGCCTGAGCAAACCTTGGCTTCCCAAGCAGGAGGTCTGTCTTGGGTTCAATACTCTTAATTTCATTTTTTTTTTCTTTTCCAAACAGTTCTTATCCCACTTTACTCATAGGATTACCTCTGAAGTCTTTGCTTGAAGGGCCAGAGTGATTTCTTACACATCAACCCCTCGTGTTGAGTTATAGTCAACATACTAGAGTGAAAGCTTCATGAAGACGGGACCTTGTTGATCTTGTTTGCAGAATTATGCCCAGTGTCAGGAACAGTGTGATTCCCAGCATCCAGTAGCACTTGATAGGTAATAGTTGACTGAATTCATTTGATGGTGATGTAGCCCCAAACTTGGCTGACAATCACAGCAACACAGATATTTGTACTCTGGCACTTGACAGAGAAGAAAATCATAAATTCACGGATGTCAAGTACCCATCGGAAGCTCAGCTGAGTAAGACCATTTTCATGAAGGTTGCCTAAAGGCCCTGCAGGCCAGTCCTTCTGGACACAAACCAATGAATGAGTGAGGAGAGACACAGCAAGTTGTCTATGGGAGAAAGGGAAATTCTTCACAAGTCATCATAAAGAATTCACAAAGTAATCGTCTTAAGAACGTTTTAGAATTGGGGCGCCTGGGTGGTTCAGTTGGTTAAGCGCCTGACTTCGGCTCAGATCTTGATCTCACCATTCATGAGTTCGAGCCCCACGTCAGGCCCTGTGCTGACAGCTCAGAGCCTGGAGCCTGCTTCAGATTCTGTGTCTCCCTCTCTCTGTGGCCCTCCCTGCTCACACTGTGTCTCTCTCTCCTTCAAAAATAAAAATAAACATTAAAAAACATATTAAAAAAAGAATGTTTCAGAATTATTTATATAAGTATTCTCTGATTATTTATCTAAACAAAAATACTAAGAACATACTTATAATAATAAACTTCTCAGAATTCCCTATCTCAATAGTTAAGGTTTCAAAAAGCTGGGGGAAATGATGAATCCCAGCACCAATCTTCTTCATTTGGTGGGGCAGGTGGATGCTGATCAAATTACAGTTAATTCATGGATCATCTCTTGTTTTCTGTTACCATTTCAGAAATTTCTTCTGCCACATAGATTTGCATAGATTGCAAAATATTAATAGTTGGCTAGATATGACCTTTACACCCATTTATGAATGGTGATCATCCTGGAATCTACGCAAGATTCCTTACCACAGATGGCTACGTGGAGAATTTGTGCATTGACCTGATTTAGGAAAATATCTGGTACACGATTACTTTTCCTATAAAAAAATTCATTATTGGGGCGCCTGGGTGACTCAGTCAGTTAAGCATCTGACTCTTGATTGTGGTTCAGGTCATGATCTCACAGTTGTGAGTTTGAGCCCTGTGTCAGCCCCAGCACTGACAGCATGGAGCCTGCTTGGGATTCTCTCTCCTCTCTCTCTCTCTCTTTCTCTCTCAAAATAAATAAAAATAAACTTAAAAAACTTTATTGGGGCGCCTGGGTGGCTCAGTCGGCTGAGCGTCTGACTTTGAATCAGGTCATGATCTCACGGTTCGTGAGTTCAAGCCCCGCATCAGGCTCTGTGCTGACAGCTCAGAGCCTGGAGCCTGCTTCGGATTCTGTGTCTCCCTCTCTCTCTGCCCCTCCCTTGCTCACCCTCTGTCTCTCCCTGTCTTTCAAAAATAAATAAACATAAAAAAAAGTTTTAAACTTAAAAACTTTATTATTACCCATAGGGATAAAGAGATTAATACTTGATCTCTTTAGGGATATTGCAGAAGAGTCCCCTTTTTCCATTTTGTTCCTTTGGAAAATTTTCATTGTCACAAGAAAGCTTCCCTCAGGGGCAATTACAAGACCATTTTGTCTTCCTGTGCAATTAAAAAAAAAGTTGCTTTTTTGGTCCTAGTGCTTCTTTGCAACATTTTTTTCTTATTAGTCAGGTTGGCTATCACTGCTCTTTTCCAAAACCTACTGCCAAACTCATCAATTTGTATCTTCAACCCTTGGGGATTCATTTTTCCCCTTTTCACTAAAAGAAACATCCCTTATGCATCTGTGTATATTTTTAATTTTATTTTTTT
This sequence comes from Panthera uncia, assembly GCF_023721935.1. Classification (NCBI taxonomy): domain Eukaryota; kingdom Metazoa; phylum Chordata; class Mammalia; order Carnivora; family Felidae; genus Panthera; species Panthera uncia. The sequence goes on from NW_026057585.1 coordinate 28,934,070, forward strand.
GGATCACAACAGTAGAGGAAATAGCATGCATATATCTTTTTATATCTTGTTTTTTCTTTTATTACTGTTAACTGTCTCTTCTTAGTGCTCTTACAGACAGAATATTGACAGTCAGCTAGGTGACCACTGTGCCCTGGATTCTGGCCCCAAAACATGAGCTCATGTAAGATTTCGTACTCTACTGAAAACAGATTTACAAAAGTAGGAAGAAACTCGCTTTTCTGTCTTCCTTCAAAGCGGTGTGAAGGGATTCCTAACCCAATGTTCAATATGTCTAAATACACACTTGTATGCATTTGACTATTATACATCTGATATCTCTCTTTTCAGAAGGCAAAGAAACTAATTTAATGTGTCACTTTCATTTTATGCAGTAGAGCCACATTATTTAATATGTAAAGATTTCTCAATAATCTGTTATCCAAACTGAGTGAGATACCAGGTTAGCATTCATCTTTAGTGGAAGGTCATTGTGAAAGTTTATTGAATTTCAAGGGAAGAAAATACCTGGAGCTGTTGCTGACAGTGTACTAGATGGCTGTATATACTTCCTTTCACCGTTGGGTCTCTAGCTATAGATCCTAGGAATTCAATATTGGCCATATACTTCTCCCAGCTCACAATACTCACCCTAGAAAGAAGGAACATAATTGAGTCCAGTTTGAAAATGGGGTCATGTGATGGAGTCACCTTGATCATGGATGGTCAAGTGATCTGTAACTGGTGTGAGTCCCATGGTGACCTATATACTTAGGTAGCTTGTGGTCTCCTGAAGTCTGCAAGGGATCACAGTAGAGCCTGGGGGAGCACATTGCTTATTTAGGCATGGAAGCCTGAAAGCAGGGACCATATTTAGACTATTGTATCTTCACTGCCATTAGACGCCTCATACCTGAGTCAAAAGACTCAATATATATTTTCTGGGTGAACGGATGAATGAACAAAAAATGTCTTGATATGCCTAACAAAATGGTGGAACAGATGCCATAGAAATCTGAGTGCTCAAAAGATTTCAGAAGTTTCTGAAAGATGTGTTCAGAGAAGTGAGAGAACTGTTCCTTCACTTGTACTGCTGACTTGTGCTAGAGAAAATTACATAATTATACAGAAGTAGACATTCTTGTTCTCTAATATCAACGGAAACCCTGATGATGTCCAAATGTTAATGTCTGGGCTCACTCACTCTCTGCAGCAGCTGTTTCGGACTTGCTCCACTATCCTCCAGCCTTCTGCCTGCCTCCTTCAGGTCACTTAGTATGGAAAGGCTTGCTGCCAACCTTACAGAGAAATTGGAGGATAACATCTAGCAAAAGAAATAATCTCATCTGCCTGACACCTCATGTAGAAATGTGTCAAATGGGGGTGTTATCTCTCCCTGTCCAAGTCTAATCTTAATACCCTTCTATTCCATTCCTTCAAGGAACTCACTCCTTCCATTATCTCTTAGAAAATTTTTAGTTTTTCATGGAATCTCTTTATTGAAACTCTTTTATTGAAGCAATAAACTGTACATCTTTAAAGTATATAATTTGGTAAGCCTCCGAAGCCATCGTTACAATCAAGATAATGAAATGAATATATCCATCACCTCCAAATATATCCTTGTGTCCCTCTATAACCCCTTACCTCAACCCTTGTCTCTTTTTCCTCTTCCATGGCAGGCAAACACTGATCCACTTTCTGTCACTATAGATTAGTTTGCATTTTCTAGAGTTGTGCCTAAAGAAAATCATACATTAAATATTCTTTTGGGTGGCTGGGTTTATGCACTCAACTACTGATGGACTTTTGGGGCTATTACAGATAAAGCTAGCATGAACATTCTTGTATAAGCCTTTGTGTGGATGTATGTTTCTTCTATCTTGGGTAAATACTCAGGGGTGAAAGGGATGAACCATATTAACTACATGGTGTGTATGTTTAATTTCTGAAAGAAACCACCAAGCTTTTTTCCAAGGTTGTTGTATGATTTTACGTTTCCACGAGCAGCGTAGTAGAATTCTAGTTGCTATATATCCTGGGCCACACTTGGCATGGTCAGTCTTGTCAATTTTAGCCATCTTCCAGGTATATTGTGGTATCTCTTTTGTGGTTTTACTTTGTATTTCACTAATGACTAATGAACATTTTTTCTGGGCTTATTTGGTGTCAGTGTATCTTTTGTTGGCAAAGTAACTGTTAACTCTTTTGTCTACTTTTTATCAGGTTGTTTGTTTACTTATTGAGTTTTGAGAATTCTTTATATGTTATGAATGTAAGTCCTTTAACAATTAGGAAGTTTGCAAAAAATTTCTGCCCATCTGTGGGTTGTCTTTTCATTCTCTTAACAGTCTCTCAAAGAACAAAAATTCTTAATTTTGATGAAGTTCATTTTATCATTTTTTTTCTTTTATGAGTAGTGTGTTTGGTGTCATTATTTCAGAAATCTTTGCCTAACTTGAGTTCACAAAGTTTTTTTTTTTTCCCTAGGAGTTTTCCAATTTAGGTTTTACATGAGGTCTATGATTTGTTTTGAGTTAATTTTTATATATGGATTCAAAGTTTGCATATGGATATTCATTTTTTCCAGTATCATTTGTTGAAAACATGATTCTTAACTGAATTGCCTTTTCTCCTTTGCTGAAAATTAATTGACCATGTATTTGTGGGTCTATATCTGGGCCCTCTATTCTCTTCCATTTATCTATTTGTCTATCACAATGCCACACTGCCACACTATCGCGATTTGTATTTTCCATGCTGGTTACATCATAGACCACTTGCCAGCCTATGAATTGGCCAGTCACTGCAGCCAAGTGTTAGAGGGAGCAGGCTCACAAAGTACAAAGGAGAGTTGCTGAGAACTATCCATGTGGGCTGAGGGCAGGACAGTTTCCTTTAACATGTGCTATGGTTATATGGGCACCACGTTCTATCCCGAAAATATTCCACTCTTTCTCTGCCTGAAGTTTTACTCCCTTCAATAAATTTTTTAAGGGGGTGCCTGCCTGGCTCAGTTGGTAAAGTATGCAACTCTTGATCTCAGGATTGTGAGATCAAGTCCCATGTTGGGCATGGAGCCGACTTAATAAAAAATACAAAAAAAGTTTAAAACAATAATAAAATAATTTTTTTTTTTTACATAGTAGACCTTTCTAATCTTATAATTTCCTTTGAAAACTTCATCAGTCATTTCCTAATTGCCTTTAGGGTAAAGTCCAAGATTCTTGACCTTTGAGATCCAACGTCTGCTTTCCCTTTCAGTTTCAATTCTTAGCATTCCCCACTCTCCAGTTGTGCGCATATTCTAGCCATGTGAATTGCGTGCCATTCCCCAAACATACCACCCTCTCTTGCTCTTAGGTATTTTTCATATGCTCCTTCTACATAGAAAATTTCCCTCCAGCTCTTTTCCCCAAGCTAGCTTTTAGAAGTCTTGTAAATCTTAGCTTAGCTATAACATCAGCTCAGTTCAGCAAATGTTTGTTAAACAACTACTATGAGTTAAAAACTGCACTATGAGTAAGAGATACAATATGGATATCTAACATCCTCATGTAGCATAGAGTCTACAGGAGGAAAAGGACATAAACAAGTATTTATCTTGTGAGTCTTAGTAAGTAAAATCCATATCTACAATGATGTAGAAAATAACATCTAATAAAATCATGTTCCCCGATAATGCAAAACCAGTGTAATACATCTGGCCATTAATCCTGTCCTCTGCCCAGTTTCCATTTTCAAATAAGTTAGATTAACATTCTTAAATTGGGGTGGAGAGAGGCAAGGTGAAGTGGAAGAAGTGGGATTCTGTATTCCCAATATTCTCTCGACCCAATCTTCCTGGATTAAGTAAGTGAAATGGGTGCCAAGTAACTGAAAGTAACTGAAAGATTCCTAGAATCAGTGCTGTGATTTTGGAATTCCTGGCTAGTTACAGGACCTAGAATCACTCCTACTATATTTAAGCTGGAGAGGTTAAGTACCAGCAGATTGCTCCAAACTCTAGCTGAGACGAGGATGAATTTTAGTCACACAGCCAGACCTCTGGAACTCTAGCCAGCAAATTATACAGGCTCACTCCAGTTGTTTCATTAATCTCATAATAATATGAACTTGTAATTGATGAAATCGAATTTGGGGGCTCTATTTGTTCAGTCGTGGTGGGGGTTACTGTACGTAGAAGACAAGTATAACAAAGGGAAAACAAAGAGGTATGTGGGTGTGAAGTAAGGGAGTGGGGCAAAGCCTCTCTGAGACAGGGATATTCAACTGCAGCTTGAAGGGTGAATAGGAGTTAGACCAGGTGAAGGAGTAGAAAGATGGTTCCAGGCAAGGAGAGCCTTCTCTGATCCCCCAGACTAGCTTAGGTCCTCCTCCTTGGTGTTTCCAAGGCCCTACTGTGTGCTTACTTCTGTCTTACATTTATCACACACACCCCAATGGTCTTTTACTTCGTTCATCTCCCTCCATTAGACTGTAAGCTCCTTGAGGGCAGAGACTGAGTATTTAGGACCAAGTAGCCTATCAATTCCCTTTGTGTGAAGTGGAAACACCAAGAAAGACTCTCTGGCAGAGAGATTAAAAAGGTGATGCTCTAGGGGTGCCTGGGTGGCTCAGTCAGTTAAGCATCTGATTCTTGATATTGGCTCAGGTAATGATCTCATGGTTTACGATTCAAACCCTGGGTCTGGCTCTACACTGACAGCATGGAGTTTACTTGGAATTCTCTCTCTCTCTCTCTGTCTCTCTCTCTCTCTCTCTCTCTGTCTCTCTGTCTCTCTCTCTCTGTCTCTCTCCCCCTCCCTCCCTCTCTCTTTGCCCTTCCCCCATTTTCACTTTCTCTCTCTCTCTCTCTCTCTCTCTCTCTCTCTGTCAATAAATAAATAGATAAATAAATACTTAAAAAAATTGGGGGTGCTTTGTGCAGAAGAATTATAAATGTGCAGTGCAGACCCACAGGTGTGAGGATTGCTCCACAAGGAAAGGCACTTTTGTAGGAGGAAAACAGCATCCTTTCCTGAAGAAAAATTCAGCCCTGCACTATGGGCACGATTTGGTGAGTGAAAAACAGGCTGGATTTTAGCCTCCACTTCCTGCTTGGCTGAGTATCTTTGTGTAGTGCACAAACTCCACAGCTGTACGTAGTGAGCATGTGGATTTTTCACTACAGTCTCTGCAGTGACTAGTAAAGGGCCTGACATGTGGTAGGTGTTTAAAAAAAAATAGTCCATGGAAATGGAAGCTTAGACTAGGGGTCCCAGCGCTGCCTTAGCACCATGTGTATTCCAGATTGACAGCTAGGCTATGGAGGTGCCTGGCAAAAAAAATGGTGGTGCTGTGTGGAAGGCAGTCATTTCCAGCAGAAGGCTCACTATAGCCACTGAAGATAGCTCGTCATATCAGGGGAGTGATGGGTAGTTGGTAGGACCTGTTCTTAAGTATCCCTTAAGGAACTTTGGGGCAGTTTTATCTGTCCTGCAGCGGGAAGTGGTAACAAAACCCATGAAGGTTACTTCTGGGTTACTTTAGTAGCAAAGAAAGTGCTTGTGTATGAACTATCCTTCAATATTCTGTATCTTTTGGGAACATAGCCCAATTATAACTGATCAAATGAATTGAGAAGACAAAAGCTTGACATAGGTTTTAAACTTAGTAAGTAATGATATACTAGGGCAACTGAGTTTATGAAAGTCACCTTACCAAAACAGAATTTGAGGAGTTTCTAAAAATGTCAGTTATTCTAAGGCCTTGCCAATTGAAAGGTATGCCATTATTTTATGAACCCCTAAAAAAGAAAAAAATGCCACTTACAATCTAAGATTTGTAAAACATTTTGATTTCAGAGCTGTTACAATATTTAAAAGAAAGTGCTATAGAACTGATGGAATATGGATTACAAAACACTTCATCTTTTAAAAAATTTTTTATTTTTTATTAAAAAATTTTTTTGATGTTATATTTTTTTTGAGAGAGAGAGAGTGTGTGTGTCTGTGTGTGCACGTGAGCAACGGAGGGTCAGAGAGAGGGAGACACAGAATCTGAAGCGGGCTCCAGACTCTGAGCTGTCAGCACAGAGCCCGAATGGGGGCTTGGACTCATGAACCGTGAGATTGTGACCTGAGCCGAAGTCGGACGCTCAACTGACTGAGCCACCCAGATGCCCCGCCATCTTTTTTTTTTTTTTTTTTTTTTTAAGATTTTATTTTTAAGTAGTCTCTATATCCAACATGGGCCTCAAACTTACAACCCCAAGATCAAAAGTTGTATGCTCCACTGACTGAACCAGCCAGGTGCCCCTCCATCTTTGTTTTGTTTTGTTTTAATATATTGTTATATATCTTTAAGGAAAATAAGAGTGATTTTCTTGGTGAGAACAGACTAACAGTTCAAGTTCCCTTGACAGGTACATCTTCATGGCAGAGTGCAGTTTGCTATCAAAGTTTCATGACACCATCTGTTAAGATCATTTTCATATCATTCCATGCTCACTGAGCAAGTAATTCGGTGTTCCTGGCACCCTTCTCTACAGGGGAGGGAATGTGTTGATCAATCTGTCTGAGAATTCTATTATGGTTGGCAGTCAAAACTTTTACTGTAAATTAATATATTAACATGTGATTTATGCACTTGTCTCATATATTTCATGGACCTGAGCTTGATCAATTATGGTCTAATTGATTCCCAACCTGCAAAGCTAAGAGCCAAACCCTAGAGGAAAATGACTCCATGGCATTATCGTTATCACATGAGGCACTAGTTGAACAATAAGCTGACCTCTTTCTTTGTCAACTTTAAAATGCAAGCAGCACTTTGAGCATGTGACTTTTGATCTGTTTGCCATAAGGCATTTTTGAGAGTCGAGAGTGTTCTGTTTACTGTCATATCTTCCAAGGAGCCCAGTACATACCTGGAACATTGTAGGCACCGTGTGAATATTAGAGAAGAGAATGGCTCTATATTTTCAATACACCATTCAGGTCCTAGTAGAAAATGATTAAATTCATTAGCTACCTGGAGACCAAAACCATTCTTCTATGTTGAAGTGAGGTATGTCAATCAGGAATGCATCTGACAGAGTTTGTAAGAAAAAATTTAATGTTCTGGAATAAAAAGAGAAATGGATAAGAAAAATGAAGATGACATTATTGTGTCATATTTTTAACCTGTATTTTAATTTCAGACTAAATTTTTCCTAAATCTATTTTTTAAAGATAGATTAAAGATATTTTAAAGATAGATAGGTACTGGAGGCACCTGGGTGGCTCAGTCAGTTAAGCGTCCAACTTCGGTTCGTGAGTTTGAGCCCTGCGTCAGGCTCTGTGCTGACAGCTCAGAGCCTGGAGCCTGCTTCCAATTCTGTGTCTCCCTCTCTCGCTGCCCCTCCCCCACTCGCACTCTGTCTCTCTTTCAAAAATAAGTAAAACATTAAAAAAAATTTTTAAAGGTTGTAACTACTGGGGTGCCTGGGTGGCCCAGTTAGTTAAGCGTCTGACTTTAGCTCAGGTCATGATCTCACGGTTCCTGAGTTTGAGCCTTGCATCAGGCTCTCTGCTCAGAGCCTGCTTCCGCTCCTCTGTCTGCCTCTCTCTCTGCTCCTTCCCCCCAACCTGTCAAAAATAAATAATATTTTAAAAATTAAATAAAGGTTGTAATTTTCCTTCTTCAATATACTTATAAAATTTAAGTAATATATGATAGAGATTTTAAGGTTTATTTTGAAGATATTTAATTTCATTTACAAATTGAGCTAGAGATATCAGAGTCAAAGTTCTAATTATTAGAATATAGTAAAAAGGAACAGATTTATACAGTTATATCTCCTAATTATTGATTACTAAAGAAATCAACACGTATAATGCAATATATTGGCTTACTATTTTATGTTCATTTTCTATAGTAAAGCACATGGGATGGCTGAAATTGCAGATGCCCTTTTTCCTTGGATGGATCTCAACCAAATATCCCAGAACATCTGGAATCTTTCACTGTGGAAAAAATAAACAATAAAGGCATTTCTCAAATTTAATGTGTGTGGAAATTTGATGAAGTCCTACTGAGGGCTTTCTTCTAACCAGGAGAAAGCTGGCTGGTTTGTTGCCAAGAATCCTTGAACAGTGGCATTTACCTATAGCCTCAGATTAGTCTGTCAGCCTTATGAGTCCAGTGGCTCAGTTGCCATTTCCCCTTCTTTCCTTTTCGTTTGTTACTGAACCCACTGCCGTGGCTGAGTCATTCCACTGACCTTGCTCTTACCAAGGTCACCGATGATCTTGTATACCCAGTGGACACCACTTATCTTTCATAACCTCTTTGCTACATCTTTGCAGGATGTGCAGAGCCTCTGCTTTGTGTTCGCCAGTCCCATTTCCTTTTCCTCCAGGGCACACTGCCTAACTACATTTCCTAGGCTCCGCCTGCAGTTAAGTGGGACCATGTGATTAAATTGCTGACTAGTGGAAAGTGAGAAGTGATTTGTGCCACTTCTGGGCTTGGCCACTTCAACTTACTGCACTCATGATTCTCCATGTGTACTCTCTGTCTCTTTGCAGAGGATCTAGTAGGAGACTCTAAGACCTTCGCGGATGGCAAAGCCAAATGGTGGAAGGAACTTAGGTGCCAGAATAACTGCTTTGAGGCCTCCCCTCTCCTTCCCACTCACTGCAGTGGAGTGTGACCTGAATAATAATGAAACTTTACTGTGTGAAGCCATTGAGGTTATTTGTAATGGTGGTAAGCCGTTACCAATATTTCCTTGGCTTTGGTGATGTTACACTTGTGCCTGAATCTCCTTTTATGCCCCTGTCACTCCATTTCTTTTTTTTTTTTTTTTTTTCCTTTGAGAGAGGTGGGGTAGGGGCAGAAAAAGAGGGAGAGAAAGAATCTTAAGCAGGCTCCGTGCTGTCTCCACAGAGCCCCACACAGGGCTCTATCTCATGAGCCATGAGATCATGACCTGAGCTGAAATCTAGAGTTGGACACTTAACCATCTGAGCCACCCAGGCACCCCTCTCCCTCCATTTCTTGTTTCTTGGACTTCTCTACTTATTCCTTAAATATTTTTTATTTAAGTTTCCATGGTCCACTGTTTTCTTTCTCTACATGTGTTCTGTGAACAAGCTTATGTACTTTCATGGTCTATTTCTAATATGTTGATGAGATAGAGTAGTAAATGTGTTTCTCAATATTAGATGTAATTTTTACTAAATATTAAAAAATACATGTATACTATCTGTCTATTGTACCATGTTTTACAAGGTTTTGTTATAACTATGATTTTGAAATCTTTGTTATCTATTTCCTCAATTTGCCCCTCCCTGGTAAGTTGAGAGTTGGTTATATTTTTTGTCTAGTTCTTTTATTGGACCGTAAAAACTCCTCCTGCATTCAACTACTGTTTATTAAATATGTACGACAAATGGTCTTCTTTTTGCTGCAGTGCCCATACGGCGCTTTTCATGGAGTAAGCAACTGGTGAATGTTGTTTGAGCACAATTATTTATTTCATGCTTGCTCTGTATAAGGCTCTGTGCTGATGTTAATGTGAGACAAAATTAAATATAAGACTTGATTTCTATTGACTTCATCTTTCTCTATGCCAAACATCCTTCTACTTCCACCCCAATTGGCAAACATTCTAATATTTACAGTTCTACAACTAAGACTGCCTTATAGTCTCGGTACTCAGAGGGGAGTCCAGAACTAGTGAGGCCCTAAGATAAATCCAAAACTTGACTTTATTACTACGATAGTAGATTAATCAAGGTTTTTACTTTTTCTTTTTGCCTGGAATTTGGAAGTACTAGAATGTGGAGAACTACCTGCTTTTATCCAACATCAAACTGCATTTTCTCACCTGTATCATTTGAGACTACAGCTTACTTTGGATCTTTTCTTGGGTAATTCCATTCACTGGAATAACTTTCCTTTTTCTCTCTTTCTTTTAAAAGATTCTTAGTCAGATGCACTTATCAGAGCATTATTTTATTACAGTGAGTAGAGGTGCTTTGTGAATTTTCTCCCAGGGTCAAACTGTTTACAACATCTTGATGTTTATTCTCAACTGCCATTTCCTTTCAATGTCTTTAACTATTTTGGCACTGTACTACATATCTCGTCCTTGGATTTTTCCAGTTGCTTACATATTTGTGTTCTTTTTGCATTACCTTATTCAAGCTTTCCACCCTTATCAAGCTTTTTGACATCTATTTTGTAAATAATTTCATCAACTATTACTACTTTTACTATTATAATTACCACTATTACTTGTACTACCATATCTATAGCATTACAATTTAGTTGCTGGATTCTAGTATCAACAAACAGCATCATTAGTGAGACAAGTTCCTGATCATGGTTGACTTCTAAGTGGTTCTATTTGCTTGTGGCAAGATCTGCCTGCCCATCAGTTAATTGGTAGTGTACGTTCAGAACGGAAGCAACAGAGTTTGTTGGCTTTTTTTGTTTTTGTTTTTGTTTTTTTGTTTTTATGGTAACTGCTTCTGTACGGATACAATGTCATGAAAATTTTCATAGTACATAGGATTTTTATTAATTGTAAGTCTAATAGTAAATGGAGAATGTCTGATTTTAATGATTCCACAGATGAAATGACCCAGAGGGCACCCCTCTCAATTGGCTGAAAAAAAATTTTCATTTACATAGTATTATTTACCCATTTGTGTAAATACAGAAGGAAAATTCACATTTTAAAGAGTCTAAAGAGCTTCGTGACTTTGAGAAAATTACCTAGCCTCCCTTTGCCTCATTAGGTTGTAATGAAATTAAATGAGTTGGAGCAATGTTTGGTACCTAGTAAGCACTCAAAAGTGTTAGCCATTTTTATTATTAATTAATGCAGCAAGTGTAAATATCTGTTCTTGGGGATCTATGTCTGCTGCTGCTGTCATCATACAGGAAAGAGAATGTCCCTCATTCTTGTCAAATAAGCACAAATATGGTGTATTTCTCTGAATGCCAATAACATCTTGAGGGTTTGGAGAAGCACAGTTTATGATGGTTGCTAAGCTAATGAAAGGGTTTTTTTGTTGTTGTTGTTGTTGTTTTTTAAAGAAGAAAACAGATTCAGAAAAGATGAAACATTTATTAAGACAGGACTAGTAGATTCCTTGGGAACTTTTGGTTCATGTCAAACATGTTAGCAACTTCTTGTTTGCTCAGTTCGAAAGCAAGAGAATAGCCCCAAGTCAGTGTTTCTCAAAGTGTAGTGTGTGTAACTCTGTCCTCAGACTCTTGAGGTGGATGCTTGTTAAAAAGGATGATTTCCAGAACTCTTTTGGGACCTACTGATTCTTTGAAGGGTTAACCAGTATCTCAAGTGCTTCTTATATAACCTTAATTTGGAGACTTCTGGCATAATGAGTAACACAGGGACAAAGTATCCTCCCTGCACTTGAGATTTGAAAGAATCAAATTGGGCCAAACCCAGGGCACCTTTTAGGGCAGCCTGCTCCGCTAATTGAGTTGCCACATTTGATGCTTCGCCTGGCCATCAAGCATCTCCCAACAATTGGCTCCCTTAAGATCCAAACCTTCCTCTGCCATTACAGTTGTGACTGGCAATCTTGAGTTCCTTTGCTCTTTTCATCAACAGTAGGACAAGAAAAGGAATTTTGGCACTCTAGTGATTATGGAAATCAAATACGGGCCTGTTCCACCTTAAAGGGCCTAGGCTTGCCTAAGTGCTTGGGTCTTGCAGAGTTTGGGCACCACCATATTTGGAGCGTGCCTACTTTGGGGCGGGAACCTCCTTGAGAGTGATTAGGTCAGCGCTGGGGGAGGTGACCTTGTTTGGTTTCTGGCACCCGAGAACAGTGGTGCACTGTTTCTGCTGCCCCCGTTTGCCTAATTGGCTCAGGCGCTCCACCAGAGCAAAGCCGCCCTAGAACTCCTCGCTGGCCGCCCCCGCGGCTCGCAGCTCGGTAGAGGCGGGAAAGCAGCGCGCCTGCGCCGTGGGAACCGGGGCCGGAGGCGAAAAGCGGGGAGCGGAGGGGGGCCGTTGGAGCCGAGTAGCGTACAGAGCGGCGTGTGACGCGGGGACGCCGCGCGCTCCCAACGTCGCCCCGGTTTGACGCACACGGCACCAAACTGTGAGTTTCAGGGGTTATTTGGTCGGATTCTCCGGGACTCGAGTGGGTTTCGGGCCTCTGGGCTGTGGCGGCGGCGGGATTGAGGGTGGCGGAAGAACTTGGGGGACCCGACCTTCGGCGCTCGGGCCCGGGGAGCTACGCCCTAGGCTGGGTCCCAGCCATCCAAAAGGACGCGTTTTGCCGCACAGGCTAAGATGGCGGCGGCGGCCGAGGAGGCGGAGTTGGTGCTACACAAGGAGCCCGGGCCCCGGGTTCGGGGAGGCGGCGGCCGCGGCGGCCGCGGGGGGCGGCGGAGCCTGAGGTGAGCGGCGGCCGCCGCCGCGGGGCGGGACTCGGCGGAGAGTGGGTGGGTGGGTGGGGGGAACCTTTCCGCGGCGGCGTCGGAGGATCCGGTAGCGGACACAAAGGGGCTGAGCTGGGCACTAGACTTGGGGGTTTTGTTTAGTCACATGAAGCCGAGCAGCCAGTGAGCAGTAGGGGGAAGGGGCCGAGATCCGGCGGCTTGGGGAGCCTGGCGGTCGCCATTGCAACGCACTGAGTAACGGGGCGGTCCGAGAGCAGTCACCAACCCCTCTCCGGGGCTGCTCGGTTTGGGCCAGAAGCGCCAGCTCTGGCATTAACTGCACACACCCCTCCCCTTACGTGGGACCGGGACCGCATAGACCTCCCCTCCCCCTGTTCTGCAAGATCTTATGCCGCTAGGTGCCTGGGAAGTAACAGCAAGAGGTAAATCGCCCAAAGTGTTTGGGTTGCCAGGGGCTTGGTGGGTGTCCAGCTAAAGCTTTTTGCTTCTCCAGGTCTGATTCCCTGGCCTTTGTGTCCCTGGGAGCTTAATCTCTGCCAGAGGAAAGCAGGTGTGCTCCACTTCTCCCGTGAACCTGAAGATGAGTTGTCCCAGACCCTTCTCAGTGATTGGAAACTTAGGTGGTGGAGCTAAAGGTTTCTTGTTACGAGACTTCCACAGACGACTCTCGTGTTGGGATCCATCCATGGTTTAGCAGCATTAGTGGAAAACTTTCCTTGAACTGCCTAAGTAACATTGACATAAATTTAGTTGTTATAAAACTTTCATGTCTAGACTTCAAATTTTGTGTGGTCATTGAGAAGTACTCAACAAGGGGGTAAACACAATGGGGGCCTAAATGATGGTCCTGTTTTGTATACAAGTCAATAATTACAACAGGAATACCAAAACACCATCATCTCTTCTGGCCAGTTCTGACTAATGCCAGGCTTGTTGCATCTGGATGATAGATTAGATTTGCCTTAATAGTATATTGCCTCTCTGCAGTAGTTTAGTTACATTTCTTTGGTCCAAGAAGAAGGAAAGCATTTCAAAAAATAGACAACTCAAGTTACTCAAAGGAAACCTGCTGTTTGCCTTCAGTGTCATGTGTAAGTATCCAGGGAAGTTGATGGCAGTAATACTGCTTTGGTAGCTTTGGTGAGAAAAAATTAGTTTTTATGAGGAAGTTAGAATTTTGACATTTTAATAGGTGAAACATGAAGGCTTGACCACTGTTGATGCAGTGATATGTATATCCCTGTTAAAACCTCTGTAGTGTGGATTTTAGAATTGTAAAGTGACACTGCACTTATGGCTACCTCATACTTTGTATATTGGTATTAACTAATGTTTGAAGTACAGAATTTGGAAACAACTAATGTTTTGGCCAGGTCACATTAACAAGAGTAAGTTATGTGATTGCAGGGTTAAAGCACATTTGGATTGTTAACTTTAGATCTCTGTTCAAATTAAAATTTGAATTTTTTAATATGACTTAAAACTTTCATTTTCCTTGCTTCTTTCAGATACAGATTTTCCCCCTTTAACTTTTCATCTTTTAATAGAGAACACTCTTACTGTATTAACGAATAGGAGATACATCGACATTGGCAAAATGTATTACTGAATCATGTGGTTTTGGAGTGGAAGGAATCTCAGGGAACACCTAGTTTTACCCACTGTTTTATAATATATTAAGGACCAAGTATGATTAAGTTAGTGAATAATGGAAAATTGTCTTTTCAACTTCTACCTCATTGCTCTTTTCGTTGATCACGTTGGTGGGATGAAAAGGTGACTGTCTGCAGCTAATGGTTAAAATAAAACATTTAAATAAGTGTGGTTGAAAACACTTATTAGATACTATTATATTAATGAGAACTTCTGTGACAATAAGTTAAAAAGTTTCAATTAACATGGTGATACAGTTGTGAAAGTGACTTTCAGTGAAATAATTTCAGATACAAAATACAGACAGATAATTTGGGGCCAATGTTGCTTTTGAATTGTGAGGTTTTCAAAAAGCAGTCTTGACCCAGAAATTAAAAAAAACAAAAACAAAAAAACAGCTTGATGAACTTCTTGGAAGATTTGAAATAATTGCCATTACTACAAATTATTACATAAGAAATGCGATGCTGAAAACAGTAATGCGAGTGCCTTCATTTTGTAATGGTAGCTTTTTTATTGGGTGAATGGACATGACAGATTAGCCCTTGTTAAAAGCAACTTTTTAAGATTTACTACTACTGAATAGTAGTAGATCTGTAAGATCTGTTAGGAAATTCAAAAGTAGCAAAATCACTTATGGTGGGATCCCTCAGTTCTTTAACTTCTTTGGATATCAAATATAACAAAAACTTTTAAATCATATTGAGGTTTTAAAGCTTTTATTGGTCATTTAGGGTACATTTAAATTATTGATTTTTCTAAGAACTACTTCTTAATTTTCAACACTGAGTAGATTTAATTACATTTTAGTCATGTGATAAATCGATTATTCTCAGATTATTAGTAATTACAAAGTGAGTGTTATCTGCAAACCTTAAATATTTTGCAGTTTTAATTTGTTATTCAAGTTATATGAGGAAGAGTTTTGGTGTGGTTGAATTGAGACTGTATCGGGTAGCATGAGAAGAGGAGAGACTCAAGGACAGTCACTAGAAGTGGTGAGGATACCTAAAATTTAGACAGATTGGTTGTCAGAAAAGATCAGGTTTATCCCAGACATACTGTTAGTGTTAGGGTTACCTATTTTGACTCTTCTCAGGGTGTGGGACCAAAGGAAAAGAGTGGATCTTATTTTTGTAGGAATGCTTTTCTCATGATTGCTTTTCAGGCAGCCGTCTTAAAGGCAGCAGTTTGCCCTGAATTCAGAAATAGGTATGCTGAATTATCCAGTCCTAATTTTATACCAGTCCTTTTAAAAAGGTGTTTTTAATTTAATTGATAGCTGTATACAATAAAACATGAGCATAAAGAATAGCAATTATGATATTTTGGGTAGGTATTCAAATGAGCTCTAGTTTTTTCACTTATTATCATTAATCCCAATAAAGACTGTTTTGTAGATGGAATCTGTAAATGTTTACAAAGTTATGAGATACAGCAACGATTAAGGCAGTTCTAGATGTATTGTCTGTTAATAGAGAGAAATAGTTGCTTTTAATATTACAGACCATTTACATCTTTGAATTTTCAGAAAATTGACAGTAATCAATCTGATTCTAGCACTAGCTCACCCTGCTGGTTGGCTGAAGTATTTCTGTTCTTCTCTTAAAAACAAGTGTAAAGATCACTTGAGACCTAGAAGGTAGAATAGCAAATTAAATTCATGGTCTTTCTTCAGGAAGGTGGGGGTCTCCATGAAAAGGGTGTTTCTCATCTCTAGGGTCGTAGTTGCTCTACTGTTAATTTTTTTCTAAGATCTGCCAAATTTGAACTATGGAGTTACTATCTTTGAATTTAGGAGGAACTCTTAATTATGGGGAGATACTATGTTTTTGTCCTTTTCAAGGACAAGATTCAAGATAGGACATCCTTTGACAATTGAGAAATGTTAGCAAGAAAAACAAAAAGTCCTGTGACATAACTTTCCAGGAGGAGAAAAGCAGAGGATCTCAGGGGGAAGAAAAGAAGCATGCCAGGACAGAAGCAGCAGTGCACACTTCTGGATGGAGGAAAGTGAGGCTGGATTAAGATTAGTGTTTCTAAGATATTTCCTTTATACTCTCCCTCTACTAATCTTTGCTTTACCTCTTCTGTTTGCAAGCTGTAGCCTTCCCATTTCATTTGGGATTCTTGGAACTGTGATCTTGTAAGTAACTTTGCGAAAAGTATAGATAAGTGGTTTTTTCCTTGTAATTTAATTCTATTAGTCTAGATTGTGGTACAGTTGAAGTTGGTTGGAGTGATAAATACGATTTTAGGTATTAAGCCTTTAGTATGTATGTCTTTCATTGAAGTTGAAAATACAGCTTTTAAAAGCTTTTAAAAGACTTTTTGTACAAAGTCCAGAAACTTAAATAAGTCAGGAGTGAAATGAGTAATTTAAAATAAAAAAAATGTAACGAAGTGTTAGGATGAAAGTACTTTACAGTTTACAAAGCATGTTTATCTGTATTCTATCAATTATCTATCTTTTATAAAAGATTAACACTTTTATCCTTTCTTCTGTGGTGTTTATCCTTTTATTTGAAAGCTGAATGCATATTTTTTTCATCAGTTTCTTGAGGAAGATGATAATATAACTAGTATTTTCAAAACACCATTTATTGGAAAGAGAATGATGGCCATTTGTTTGTTGAATGGTTTGTGAAGGTGGATAAAAGCCTTGCCTGTTGCTTACTGTTGATTTGCTGAGTATTACACACATACACACACAGACAAATGTGTATATATACACACACAGGAAATCATAGTTGCATTTATAATTGTATATGAATAAAGAGATAAGATGAGCTAAGGTTTAAAAGTGTAAGCTTTGAAGTAAAACTGATGGGGTTAAAATCTAGCTGTGGTGGGGGTACCTGGCTGGCTCAGTCAGTAGAGCATGTGCATGTGACTCTTGAGACTCGCTCTCAGGGTTGTGAGTTCAGGCCCACGCTGGGCATAGAGATTGCTTTAAAAAATCTAGCTCTGTGAGCATTAGGCAAGAGGATTTAACAATAATAATCTTCATAGAGGTTTAAAGTTTACATTACATAATTCATGTAAAGTCCTTAGCTTTCTGGTACACAATGGGTGCTGAGCAAATGTTAGCTTTTATAATAATAGTAATAGTTACTACTATTGTTTAATTTTTTTATAATAACTTGAAATTTTCACCTGCGAGTGATTTGGAATTACATACTTTTGCTAGTGTTCCTTTTTTAGACCCATGTCTGCAAAGGGAGGGTTGTTGATAAAGGAAGTTAGATGTAGGCATCAAAGTGTGCCTTCTCCAGTTCTAGCAGCAGAAGCTATTAACCAGGTTCAGTATTTCAGGAGCACATTCCCTTTTAGTACTGTCAGCTGATGAATAAATGCACTTGGGAATGAGTGCATTTTAATGTGAAGTTGTTTCCCAGCCAATGTGTTGATTTATCTTGGTTAAAACATTCTGAATTTCTTTACTGTCCTTTAAATTTTTGACCATTAGTGGCGGGAAGAGGGTGAGTGGCTGTATGTATTTGTATATAATATACTTTTAAACCCCAGCTAAGAGAGAATAGCTTCAACAGCAGCTAGATTGAGGAGAGGTATGTTATCATTTTGTTGCTTTGTCTGAGTCAGGGGAATTTCCTCAAACAGCATTTCCTTTTGCTGTTTTCCTCTCCATACTTTGTTTTGTATTTGGGCTGGTATGGTCTTAAACTTACTTGTATCTTTAATTTTTCTTCTACCACCTATGTCCCCCACCACCAACATAGATTTTAAGCTTTTTATTTAAAAGCTAGTAAAAGTAATTTTAAGTTCATGTGGCAGAGAGGTGTGAGCATGAAAAGTTAGAAGTTTCAGATATGCTTAATATTTTCAGCAGTTTGGAAAATGAAGGAGAGAAAAGTCACCCATTTCTTATCACCATTATATAATCATTAGTATTAAAGGAAAGGGAGATGAGGGGCGCCGGGGTGGCGCAGTCAGTTAAGCATCTGACTTCGGCTCAGGTCATGATCTTGTGGTTTGTGGGTTTGAGCCCTACATCAGGCTCTCTGCTGGGCTCTCTGCTGTCAGCTTGGAGCCTGGAGCTTGCTTTGGATTCTGTGTCTCCTGTTTTCTCTGCTCCTCGCCTGCTCATGCGCTCTTGCTCTCTCTCTCTCTCTCTCTCTCTCTCTCTCAAAAATAAATATTTAAAAAAAATTTTTTTTAAAGTTAAGGGCGATGAGACCAACATTAAGCATCTACTCTGTATTCCTTATAATAATGTTTGATGTATATATTCCCGTTTTATATGCAAGGAAACAAACTCAAACTCAGGTCATGTAGATAGTAATTAGTACAGCAGCCAAGTTTGAATCTTAGGTATATCTTGATTCTATAGATGAAATCTTTCTACTGTGCTTTCCCCTCCTTTCTATCTGTACTTTAACCTAATTATACAATTTGTAAGTTTTATTTCCTACTTATAAAACATTATAAAAGCATTTTTCTGCCTACTCTTATTTTAAGCGGTGTCATATTGCCCACATTGTTTATTCATACCACCATATAAAGGCTCTTTGTCTTGGCTGCTGGATATTGGTACAATGATATTGGTCAAAGTGGAGACTGCCTTTTTTCTTTACTGAGTGACCAAGAAGAAAAATAATGAAGGTTAATCAGAACTAATACTCTTTGGGATTAGAAATGCTACAGGTTTAATAATATCTACCTGGTGAGACATTTAACTCAAAATTGGATATATGTAAAATGTAGATGACATTTTCATTTTAGGCATGTGAAAACAACTTTTCCTATATTTTTATACTTTGAAATGCTGTAAGTTTCCCTGTTAGAAATATTTAAAAAGTGATATTAAAATTAAATAGGCACTTAATTTTGTTTGGTTACTATTTGTAATTCCTAATGTAATAACCTTTATAAAAGGGAAAATACTGAATTCTTATACTTTAATTGGGTGGATGACATATATTTAAATATAATTTGTGGGGCTTTTATAAATAAATTGTACAGGGCAGCACTGACCAGTAGGAATATGTTGTTGTGCTACAAATGTGATTTAAATTTTTCTGTAGCTATATTAAAAAATGAAAAGAGGGGTGCGTGGGTGGCTCAGTCAGTTAAGTGTCAGACTTGGGCTCAGGCCATGATCCTATGGTTCTTGAGTTCGGGCCCCACGTCGGACTCTGCTGACAGCTCAGAGCCTGGAGCCTGCTTCAGATTCTGTGTGTCCCTCTCTGTCCCTCCTCCACTCACACTCTGTGTTTCTCTTTCTTTCAAAAATAAATAAACATTAAAAAAAATTTTTAATGAAAAGAAATAGGTAAAATTAAATTTATTAATGTATTTTATTTAACCCAGTATATTCAAAACATTATTCCAATAATTGAGCTATTCTGCATTCATTTTTTTCACGTCAGGTCTCAGAATCAGAAGTGTGTGTTCTGTAATTAAAGCACATCTCAATTCAGACTAGCCAGACTACAAGTGCTTAGTAGCGACGTGGCTTTTGTATTGGACAGTGCAGATATAGTTAGTTCTGTACACATATGGAGAAAGGATAAAGTAGGAATTGAAATGAGCCTTAAAGGGTAGCTAAGAAAAGAGTCTGCTGGAGAACAAATCTGTAAAGTGATGGGAATTAAAATAGGAGACATAATTTGAAATCAGATAATAGAGTGACTTGAATCTTTTTAAGGAATTTGTTTAGTATGAGGGATGTGTGTGTATGAGATATTGTATGTTGGAGGGTGCCTAATCATGTCTTGTACATGAGCAGTTAATATCAAATTAATGTTTAAGTGAGTTAATATGAGGCAGAACAAGGGGCACTTGGGTGGCTCAGTTGGTTGAGCTTCTGACTTGATTTTCGCTCAGGTGATGACCCTAAGGTCATGGGATCAAGCCTCGTGGTGGACTCCATGCTGTGTGTGGAGCCTGCTTGGGATTCCCACCCCCCTCCCCCTGCCCTTCTCAACCCTGCTTACGTGTTCTCTCTCTCTCTCTCTCTCTCTCTCTCTCTCTCTCTCTCTCACAAATATGCGCGTGCACACACACACACACATGAGGCAGAACAGGAAAAATGCAGAAGAGTACTCACAAAGTCTTGTAGGTCTTCTAAGGGGAAAAAAGTGTGCTTAGGGAATATTGGTATTCTCTGATTAGCCGTATGATGGAGAATGATCAAAAAGGAATTGAATTGAGAAAAGGTTTTTAGATTTGACCATTTTTTGTAAGTTATTTTTATATGTTTTATTTAGGTATAACTTACATACAGTGAAGTGCACACATCTTATGACTACACCTCAGTGAAATTTTTCATAGAAGCATACACACACGACTTCTCAGATAAAGACAGTAAACATTTTCTATATGGAAAAAATTTCCAATTCCCCCTCCAAAAGTGACTACTGTTTTGGTCTCTATCACCATAAATAAGTTTAGCTTATATTTGAACTTGATTGTGGCATATTTGTCCTCCTTTCCAAGGGTAGTGAGAGTTGATGGCTTGAATCTCTGTCTTTTCTGCCCTTGTTTGGCATTATGTGAATTTGGAGGTAATCAGATGATAGATGGTACCATAGCTCTACTTTTTTTTTTTTTTCCAGTGTGGTTTATACCAAGATCAGAGAGGTGTTTCTTAGTTTTCATTAATATTGATTCTTCAGAAGGTAGTTTTATGACTAGAAATTTGTTTAGAATGCAGAGATTTGAATTGCTTCTGCAGATAACATAGTTATCTGGCTTGCTTTCATTACAGTATTCTCTAGGCATATAGCCAAGAAGTAGGTAGAGGAGGTCTTGGATTGCCTCCTAATATAGAGGTCTTTTGGAACCTTTTTAATAGTAGCTTCTAGGCATTATGTAAGTTAGCTTTCAGGCATTGCAGGTTACTTAATAAGGTATTTGAGTGTTTCTGATTGTGATTGTAGGGATAAGAGTAAATTGGTGTACTTCTGTTTACAGCTAAGTATGCATTCTTAACCTGAAAGATTTTGACATTTATTTATGTGTAAAGAACCTAGAATGTTACCTTAAGGACAGTTACACAAACATTTGAATGGTTAAAATCCATGAGAGACACTTTACAAAATGAAAACTGAAGTGGAATTATTCATCATGATTTTGACTTCTAATGCTTGAATCAATTCTGTTTTTCAAACGGAATTAATGGTTACAACATTGTTTTTTATAAATACTGAGCAGCAGAAGCCTTGTTTACTACTGCAACAATTGGTGCTTTTGGGAGAAATATTTTTATTTCTCAAATATGTATTTTATAAAGTTGAAACAGTACCTAACAATGAAAATATGTATCTTTACATCCTAGTATGCCTAGTTTTGAAGAACAGATACGTTTCGTAAATTTGTACAGAAGTGGACATGAAAATACTTTCTCATTAACATTTGGATTATGAATGCTTTTGAACTTATGGAATGAGAATATATAAAGTTTTGTTTTTTTTAAATATGTAGTAAGTTTGCTTAATATACTGTAGCCCTAAGAATTTTATAGTTGTCTTGAAATAAAACCTTGTATATCAACTTCTCTTATGTAGGTTTTGCATTTATGAAGTACAGAAGGCTAAAGCAAATTGGTTAGATTAGACATTGAAAAAGTGTGGTTATTATCTACAAAATATTAAGACTTTATATAATATCTTTTGGGCCAGATTTAGAAAACCACAAACAAAAACAACTAGAATGTTATTAATTAACAGCCTTAAGAGCTTTAAGAGCTGACTTCTCCAGATAGAAAAAAATATTTTTAAGGGTATGTTCTATGTTTTTGTGTTGTTTTGATGAAAATGAATGTTATATTTGTATTTAGTTTTGGGAGATTGGATTTTTTTTTTGTATGCAGAAAAACCTTATTTTTGTGGTTGTATGTTCTTCAACCTTTGCTTGTTTTCACTGGGGTAGTTATTATACAGAATTCACTTAGTATCTTACTAGGGTAAGAATGCTAATATATGGAGTAAAGGATATGGTTCCTGTTCTGAAGAACTTATGATTTAAGACACAACTTGAAGAGCACTTAATAATGAAGCATTTGAATTACTGAGTTGACAGAAAATAAAATGAATGGTATCTAGTAAGACTGGACTAATTAATTAAGCTCCTTGGCAAAAATATTTTTCTAATCTAGGTTTTGAAGAAGTGGTATGAAGATTGGTGGAGAGGGAAGGAATATTGGTGGAGAGGTAGGGGAATAGTTATGTTAAAAAAGCACAGAGATGGAAATTGTGGAATGTAAGCGTTTCCCTTACTCAAAATAGAGTCTATTTTAAATGAATGTAATGAAGAATAAATTTGATAAGATGTGGCCCGAGCTGGGGGAATCTAAAGAAGTTTGGATTAGAAATTAGAGATAAGGGATACTCCTTAAGGCCACTGAACAGAAATAAATGAATAAAAATAAAGAAAGATTAGCAGCCAGATAGAACATGATTGGAGAAGAGATTGAAGTCAGGAAGGCCAGTTGGAGGTTATTATCTTGGTGGGTGAGAGGGAAGAGTAAGGATGGGTAGTTTTAAAATCAAGCAAGTGGTGAACTATGTGGCTCCTGTTTGTCATGCAAAGTTAAAATAAGAATGGAACACTTTTATTGTCTCATTGAAAATAAATTTACTTGGACACACAATTTGCAAATAAATTATTAACACTAACTGGGATACATTCACCTTGTTCTATTAAAAAACTGATGAGCTTTTAAGTTTGGTTTGAAAACGAAGTAACACCCAAGGAAGTTATGCTGTAGTGGTATTTTCTGAATTGCTAGTACTTTGAACTAAAAAAAAAATTACTTGAATATTAAGAAGAGCTTGTAATTGTAATGTTGTATTCTGAGTTATAATAGTATATTTTAGACATGGTTTAAGAGACAGTCTGATTGGTATAGGAGTTGGTGGGAAAATAGATAATAAAATTAATAATCTGGAATACCAGTGTTTAAATTTGTTTTAAAATAAATACTTATTTCAAAATTTAGGAATAGTTGAGAAGAACACAGTGTGTTGGTAGGGGAAAAAATAATCCTTATAGTTCCCTCTGAGCAGTAGCATTTTTTGATATTTAAGATGTAAGATGTTTGTCTTTATTGGGGTTTTTAAGGGTGTTTAAATGGAATGGATACTGTGTCTTATAGTAAGATTCTTGTTTTTTTATTTAAAAAGATTTTTTAATGTTTATTTATTTTTGAATGAGAGAGAGAGACAGAGTGTGAGGTGGGGGTGGGGGGTGCAGAGAGAGAGAGGGAGACACAGACTCTGAAGCAGGCTCCAGGCTCTGAGCTGTCAGCACAGAGCCCGACACAGGGCTCTAACCCACAAACCGCGAGATCGTGACCTGAGCCAAAGTCGGACACTCAACCGACTGAGCCACCCAGGTGCCCCAAAATTATTCTTAAAAGAAAAGAATTAGAAAAATATGAAAAAGTTTAGAAGTAAAATAATTAAAATTTTTTATTTCCCTTTTTTAGAGTTATTAAATGGAACAGAATTTGGGAGTTTATAGAGCCTAGGAACTTAAGGTAGTATGTTAGTCTTAGTTTAACAAGTTTACATTTTAACTGTTCTCACAGTTAATAAAGACTTAATTTCAGTAAAGAAGTTAGTGAGATTTCTGGCAACATGATAAAATAGGCAAGTACATTTGACTGTGTCCAGGTTACCTGTTGAGACATCAACTAAAGTAAAAGAGAATAGGCTGTCACCTATTGTCACTGGAAGTAGAGATCCATCCATCATTTCTGAAATTGGTATTTTGGTATAAAGAGTATGGGTGAGATGGGATGACAGTAGAACTATTCACTCTTCTCTGATTATCCTGAACTATTGATATGAGAACAGGAAGCTTGCAGGAAAGCCCTCCTCTGAACCTCTTAAATATTTCCCTGTCTCTACCCATTTGTGCCTGGAAACTTCTTAGAAATAGACATATTTCCACCTTTGTGCACTGCTTGGGTCTACGTAAGCTGAGAAGCAATGAAAAATCATCACATGCTTGAGGAGAGGCTGCGGTTTGAAAGGCCAGATTGACTATTCCGTATACATTGAACCTACTGAAAAGCTCATACAGAAAAGAGGTGGAGGAGATAGAGATAATTTGTGGCTATGATGGGATCAAAAATCTTGTGCTATGGCATTGAATGCCTTAATGGTGACTCTGCCATTAAGAGTGGTAGAAATGACATCCTAAGAAGATGTCCTTTAGTGTGATATTGCTTGTCCACCTTCCTCCTGGTTCATCTTATTTTCCAAGACTTACCAACTCCCTGTCAAGTTTGATTAACTGATAGCCTTCCAGCAGCTTTTTCTTAATTTAACAGGAATTGGTCCTCCTCACTCCCTGCCTTTGCAGATTGGATTAAAAATTTTTGGTGTGTAGTTTTATGAGTTGTATCTAAGACATAGTAGGAAATCTAAATCATTAAAAATAAAGGAATGGCAGGGTGCCTGGGTAGCTCAGTCTGTTAAGCGTTCGACTCTGCATTTTGGCTCAAATCATGGTGTCACAGTTCACAAGTTAGAGCCCCATATCAGACTCTGCACTACCAGTGCAGAGCCTGCTTGGAATTCTCTCTCCCTCTCTCATCTGCCCCTCCCCAGCTTGCGTGCTGTAGTGTGCACACGCTCTCTCTCTGAAAACAAATAAATAAAGTTAAAAAAAAAAAACAAAGGAATGGCAAAAATACTAAAACAAGTTCATCAATATCAAGCAAAGGATAAAACCTTTTCTAGAGTAAAATGAGTGAAAAAAGAAATTGTTTAATTAATAAAAAGTTAGAACTAAACTCTATCAGCTTGGAATTGTGTGTGATAAACAGCATTGAAACATGAAGTAATGTTTCTTTAGAGAAATTAGTAACACTAGTCTTTTTAAGAGAGTTTAATTTACCTCTCAGAAATTAATAGATCAAATAAACAAATTAAGGATATGAAGATTTGAATAGCAATAGATTTTATTTAAAAGACGTATGTCAACCTTTGTTCCAAACAGAGAATACGACATTCTTTTCAAATTCCTGTGAATTTTTTAAAAAATCGTGTTTTGAGTTTCAAAGAGAATTTGGGGTTCTAAATAAGAGGGATGGCGTAGGCCAGTATTTTTTTTTTTTTTGATTAAACAATAAAACTAGATATTAAAGCCAAAATGATGTTAACTACTTGCTTGGATGATGAAAACTGTGTCCTGTTGGGATTTAAGCTTCAATTTCGTACTATTTAGAAATGAACAACAATGAGTATATGACATGAAAAAACAGATGAGATTAATATTCATTTAAAATTGATGGGTTAAAAAACTTTCATTTACTTTGCTATCCCTACTAGAATTGGAATAGTGGTTTTCGTTTGTTTTTTTAAAGGCATAGGGTGTCAGGGACAAAGAAAACTGAAAAGTTGATCACAGAAAACTCTGGAGGCTGAAAAGCAACACGTAGTAACTAATTTTGTAGATCTGAGAAAACTGAATTTTCTGCTTATTTTTGGGGAAGGCCTAGAACTGGTGCCGTAGATCCTGGGGTTCTTCAGAAATTGGTAGCTTCAGGTACTTTTGAAAGAATTGTCCAAAAGTCTATAATAAAAAATAAGCAACACTCATGGTACCAGGAGAGGGTTTCTTACCCTCAAGTTTCTTCTCTGTACTGGAGAACTCTACACACAGCTTGGGTTAAGGGTGTCGTACTAAATAGTATTGACTAGAAATCTACATCCAGGAATCCTCCCCAGCCTCTTTTTCTCTACTGGTCCTGAGAATACTGGGTGTCAGGCTTATAACTCCAGATGTGAGGTTGGAAGATTAATCCTGTTATAGCAAACTAATGATCAGGGGAAAAGGCCAACAGATAATAACAGATGTGGATTCACCCAGAGAAATGGCCCAGACTGGTCCACATCCTACAATGACACCTACCCATTAACGCATTTTATAGACAGCCTTTAAATGTTTCATTTTCAAATATGACATTAAGGATCATTTGAAGATAACCTCAGTATGAAAGAAAGAAATAGAAACAGTTCAAGAAGAAAAAAAGTTACTGGAATATGTTTGGAAGTAAGATAAATTCTATCTTTGAAGCAAGGAAGGATGCTTGCTTTAAAAAGAATCCTCAGAAAACAAAGAAAAGCTCTTAGACATTTAGAATATGAAATAATAGAAGGATTGGAAGTATAGGATATGACATTAATAGAAAAGCTAGAAATTTAGAATGTTACATATTTAGTAGAAAGTTGGAAGATAAAGTTGAGGAAATCTTCCAGAAAGCAGGACAAAAAGAGATACAAAGTAGAAGGTAAGAATATGAGAGGATCATACTTGGTGAATTCAACATGTAAAAAATGAGAATTACAGAATGGGGAAAAAATGTGTGGAGGAAATTAATAAGTGAACAAAAAACTTGGGTTTTCACACTGACAGGGTGCACGGAATGCTCCGCATAGTGACTAGGGGGGAAGAACCCACGTCAAAGTACATCATGGTGAAATTTCAGACATTAGAAATAAAAGGAAGTTCCTAAGAGCTTTCACGTTTGAAGCATATAAAAGGGATTAGGAATCAGTAACAATGGAAAGTAATTGTTAATGGAATAATGCCTTCAAAGCATTTGAAGGAAAGGTATTTCCAAACTAATTCTATACCTTGCCAAGCTGTCAAGTGTGGGAGTAGGCTAAAGTTATGAAACATATGAGGTCATTGGAATATTTATTTCAATTGCACTGTATCTCAGGAAGTTACTAGAGGACGTGGACTTTATCAAAATGATGAGGTAAATCAAAAAGAGGGATTATCCAGGAAATAGGATCCAGTACAGGAGATAAGTAAAAAGAATGCATACCTAAAATAATGGTGAAGGGAGATCCAAGGAGTGTGGCTGTGCAGCAGGTCTGAGAGTTATTAATTTAGATTGGAACGAGAAGCAAAGAGGCTCTAGATGGTATGTCTTTAGAAACGTGTGTGTGCATGCACACAAAATAGAGGGGATTTTTGTGATTTTATTCAAAAGGGACGTTTATATGTAGTTTTCTTTTCCTGTGATGTCTTGGTTTTGGTATGAAGGTAATAATGGCTTCATAAAATGAATTAGGAAATGTTCCTTCGTCTTCTTTTTTGAGGAAGAGTTTGTGGAGGATTGGTGTCAATTCTTTAAACGTTTGGTTTAAAGGTAGATTGTACCAGAGAATCCATCTAATCCTGGTTTACTTTTGGTAAATTTTTTCCTTATTTAATCTCTTTAACTTATAATGCTATTTGGATTTTCTACCCCTTCTTGAATCAGTTTCAGTAGTTTTTCCCCCTAAAAATTTGTCCATTTTATCTAGGTTATTTAATGTGTTGCTATACAGTTGTTCCTAATGTTCCCATATAATCATTTTTATTAAACACCAGTAGTAATGATCCCTTTATCATTCTTGATTATAATAATTTGTCTTTTTTTTTTTTTTTTTCTTGGCAGCCTAGCTGAAGGCTTGTAAACTTCATTGATGTTTTCAAAGAACCAACTTTTGGTTTCATTGATTGTTCTGTATTATTTTTCTGTTCTCTGTTTCATTTATTTATGCTGTAATCTTTATTTTCTTCGTCTGCCTGTTTTGGGTTTAGTTTGTTCTTTTTCTGTTTTTTTTTAAGGTCAAAGTTTAGGTTTTTGAATTGAGATCTTTTTAAATGTAGGCATATATAGCTATAAATTTCCCTTTAAACACTGCTTTCACTTCATCATTTAAATTTTGGTGTGTTGTGCTTTTGTTTTAATCTTAACGTATTTTATAATTTTCCTGTGTGATTTCTTTGACTTCTTGTTTTTTAGGAGTTTGTTGCTTAATTTCCACATATTAATTTCCCAAATTTCCTTCTGTAACTGCTTTCTACTTTCATTCCCTGGTGTTTGGAGAACATACTTTGTATTATTTTATTCCTTTAAAGTTCTTGAGACTTGTATTATTGCCTTACATATAGTATGTTCATGTACACTTGAGAAGGAAGTGTTCTGCTGTTTTGAGTGGAGAATCCTGTACCTGTCAAGTCTAGTTAGTTTATAGTGTTAAAGTCTTCTGTTTCCTTGTGTTTTTTTTTTTTTTTTTTTTTTTGGTCTGCCTCTATCCATTATTGGAAGTGAGTTAAATAAGTCTCCCAACTATTTTTGTTTGTTTTTGTCTGTTGTCTATTTTTCCTTTCAGTTTTATGTTTCTGCTTCATATGTTTGAGTCTTTATTCTTAGGAGTATTTGTTTATAGCTGATCTATAATTTTTGATGAATTGACCCTTTTATCATTATAAAATGTCCTTCTTTGTCGTCTCTAGTAACATTTTTTTAATGTCTATTTTGTGTGATAAGAGTACAGCCATTCCTGGCGTGCCTGGGTAGCTCAATCAGTTGAGTGTCCAACTCTTGATTTTCGCTCAGTCATGATCCCAGTATCATGGGATTGAGCCCTGTCTCAGGTTCTGTGCTGAGTGTGGAGCTTGCTTAAGATTCTACCCCTTCCCCTCTGTCTCTCAAAAAAAAAAAAAAGAGTATAGCCATTCCAGCATTCCAGCTCTTTTTCTTGGTTATAGATTGCTTGGTATATCTTTTTCCATCCTTTTACTTGCAGTTTATTTGAATCAAAAGTGTCTTTGAACCTACGGTGTATCATCTCTTTTAGATAATGTATAATTGGGTTGTCTTTTTTTACACATTCTGTCAGTCACTTCGTTTTGATTGGAACATCAAGTTTATTTGCATTTAATATAGTTACTGATAAGGGAGGATTTATGTCCACTATTTTGTTACTTGTTTTGTGTTTGTCTTAAGGTTTTTTTTCTGTTGTTCTTTTTTCCTCTACTGTTACCTTCCTTTGTTCTAAATAGATTATTTTGTAGTACCATTTAAATCCCTTATTAGTTTTTTTTCACTATATATTTTTTCATTGTGGTTGTCCTGGGAATTGCAATTAATAACTTTACTTCAATCTAGTTCAGATTAATAGCAACTTAATTTCAATAATATACAAAAATTTGTCTCCTGTATAGCTCCATTTCTTCTCTGTCCTTTGTGCTATTATTCTCATGCAAATTATGTCTCTATATGTCTCTTAAATCAGAAGAAAAAAGTTACACAATTAAAAGTTATTTAATGTTCTATATTTTATATAATATATTTTATGTATATTTTATATTGTATCTTTAATATTTACTTACCTAGCTACCTTTACTGTGCTCATTATTCTTCAGGTGGATTCAAGTTATGGTCTAGCGTCCTTTCATTTCAGCCTTAAGGACACCTTTCAGTATTTCTTGTATATTAGGTCTCCTGGTAACCAGTTCTGTCAGTTTTTGTTTATCTGTGAATGTCTTAATTTCGCCTTCATTTTTTGAAAAGTAGTTAAAGAATTCTGGGTTGATAGTATTACTTTTTCAGTACTTTGAATATGTCTTCCCTTTGCCTTTCTGGCTTCCATGGTTTCTGATGAGAAATTATTAATTTTATGGAGGATCTCTATACATGACAAGTCACTTATCTCTTGGCTGTTTCAGGATTCTTTGGTTTTTTAGTTTATTTATAGTAGTTCATTGAGTTTTTGGATGTTAGGTTAATATTTAGGGAACTTTTCAGTCATTTATTTAGATATTGGTTTTTTTTTTTTTTTAATGTTTATTTAGAGAGAGAGAGATAGCAAGTAGGGGAGGAGCAGAGAGAGAGGGAGAGAGAATTCCAAGCAGGCTCCACACTGTCAGTACTGAGCACGACATGGGCTCGAACCCATAAACCATGAGATCATGACCTGAGCCAAAATGAAAAGTCAGACGCTTAACTAACTGAGCCTTTCAGGCACCCCAGATATTTTTTCTGCCCTTTTCACTTCTCTGTCTCTCTCTCTCCCCCTCTTTCCCCCTCTCTCTGGGACTCCCTTTATGTGTATGTTGACATGCTTTATGGTGTCCCCCAGGTATCTTAGACTCCTCTTTTTTTTTTTTTTTAATCTTTGATTTGTTTTTCTTTCTGTTTTCAGAGAAGTTAATCACAATTGACTTATCTTCAGATTCACTGATTTCTTTTTCTGCCTGTTCAAATCTGGTGAAAATTTCTAGTGAAGTTTTAATTTTACTAAAATTTTTTACGTTTCAACTCCAGAATTTTTTTTTATTCTTTATCATGATATATATCTATTTATATTTTCTATTTGTGGGACATCTATCTCATAACTTTCCTTTGGTTTGTTAGACATAGATTTCCTTTAGTTCTTTGAACATGTTTAAAATAAGCGATTTGTGAATGTGGTTGTTAAGTCTAATGTCTGTGTTTCCTTGAACACTTTATATTGACTGTCTTTGTTTTCCCATGTATATGAACGATTCTTTCTTTTAAGTCTTTTTTTTTTTAAGTGTTACTGTTTTTTTGTTGAAAACTAAATTTTTAATAATGTGGAAGCTTTGATAATCAGATATTCTCCCCTCCCCAGTGTTTGTTGTTATTACTGTTTGTTTCTGTTTGTTTATTCTGAACTAATATAATAAACAAAAGTGAATTGAGTAAAATCTGCTTTCTTTAATATGGGTGACCACTGAAGTCTCTACTCAGTGAGCTTAGTGTTCAACTAATAATTCAACAGAGGTGTCCTTAAATACCTGGAATCAGTGAGTCTCCCAGTTTTTGTTTAGAAGGTCTGTGTGTGTTGGGGCCTTCAGCATTCAGAAGAGAATTTTGTAACTTTGCCTTACTCTTAACTTGCTGCTTGTGTAGAGCTTCTCGTTAGCCAGAGGTGAGTGCTTAGGGCCTTCTCAGTTTTTTCCTGAGCATGTGCACATACGTGTGCTTACATATGACCATCTAGATTCTCAGGAATATTTTGGAACTTTTCGAAGCACCCAGTTTTCTTTTTAAGCTCTTTTGGTTAGCTTATTGTTTGTCTCAAGTGTTATCCACTGCCTTGGTCAGCTGCAATATGAAACAATTGCCTCTGATAGTTTTTGACAAATACCCTTGGGGCAAAGTTTTGTTTTGTTTTGTTTTGTTTTGTTTTGTTTTGTTTTGTTTTGCATGGAGGGAGCTCTGAGGTCAAATTAAGATAGCTTTGGGAGTGGGGTCTTCCAGGAAACCACCAGACTGTCAAATAATGACAGTCCTCTGGGAATGTAGTAGTAGAGGCAGTCCACCTTCTTCTGCCCCCCTGATAGAGCTGCCAGGCTGTTAGTTTTCACCAGGTTTGTGGACTGTTGACTTTCAAAGCTACTATAAAGCTGGAGTGGGAGGCTGGGAATAGGGCAAAATAAAAATGCCACAGTTTGCTGGTCTTACTAAAATATAGCTATCTTTCTTGAATAAATTCTCCCCAGATTGCTGCGAGCCTTTGGTTAATTTCTAGTTTGGAAAATGTTGACACTATTTTTGCCAGTGTTCTTCTTGGTTTAATGGAGATGATGCTTTTCAAATGTCCTTATTTTGATATTTTTGCTTATGTCTTACTGTTGAGTTTTGAGAGTTCTGTATTCTGTTTTAGATGGCAGTCTTTTGTTATTGTAGTTTACAAATACTTTCTCCAACTCTGTCACTTTTTAATCATCTTAACAGGATCTTTCGAAGGGTAAAAGATTTTTGTTTTGATGAAGTCCAGTTTATCAAGTTTTTTCTTTTGTGGATCATGCTTTTGGTGTTATTTCTAAGAACTCTTTTTCTAGGTCTAGATCCTGATGATTTTTCTGTCTTCTACAGGATTAATAGTTTTTCATTTTATGTTTAAATCTATAATCCATTTTGAGTTAATATTGGTATAGAGTGTAAGATTTAAGTTGGTATCCTCTTTTTTCTTCTGTCTGTATATTCAGTTGCTCTAGCACCAACTGTTGAAAAGACATTTTTTTCTCTGTTGAATTGCTTTTACACTTTTGTGAAAAATTCAGCTAGCCATCCTCAATAGGGCTTTGAGGAGGTTTTAGAAAATATAGAAGGAATACAAGGAGTTAATTCATTTTCTCATGTAAGGTTCGGTCAGATCCAAAGTGAAAAATCCACATACAAGTATAACTACATTGTTTAGAAATCAGGGGTAGGGGAGGGATGGTTAGAGAAGGGGTGGTGGGTAGTCTTGATTTTCATAACAAGCTTTAATTGAAATCTTAAAATAATGTATTTGTATAATTTTAATTAAAGTAGAAACAAAATACTCTAGTATAATGCCAATGCTTTACTCAGGGGAAAATTCAAAGCCTTAAATGTCTATATTTTTAATATTGTAATGCTTTTATGTGGAAAAAAATACTCAGAGTAACACATGGTAAAAATGTACAACTTTAGAATTCAGAAGTGCATACCTTCTTAACCCCTAGTCAAGAATTTAACACATTGCCACTCCTTCCACTCTGTTCCCTCCCAATCAGCCTCCCCTTTGTCTTTGGGAGGCTACCATCCCACCTTTTATGTAGTCACTTTTTTGTTTTATATTTTTATTACTTAAAAATACATTTTTAAGGTATATATTTTTTCCTATTAATGAAATTTGCATAATTGGATCTTGGCTTTTTTCAGCATTATTTGAGTCATTTATATTTTCACATAAAATTGTAGTTCATTCAGTTTCATTGCTCTACAGGCATACCTCATTTTATCACACTTTGTTGAGCCTTGCAAGTGCTTTTTTTTATTTATTTATTTTACAAATTTCAGGTTTGTGGCAACCCTGTATCTGCAAGTCTGTCAGCACCAGTTTTCCAACAGCATTTGCTTTGCGTCATGTTTTTGTGTCACATTTTGGTAATTCTCACAACATTTCACACATTTTATTGCTATATTTCTTACGATGATCTGTGACCAGTTATTGTTGATGTCACTACTATAATTGCTTTGGGGTGCCAGAAACCACCATGGCATGGTAAACTTAATAAATGTTGGTTGTGTTCTGATTGCTCCACTGACTGGCTGCCTGTTCCCGTTTCTCTTCCTTTATTTGAGCCTTCCTATTCCCTGAGACACAATATTGAAAATAGGCCAATTAATAATCCTACAATGGCTTCTAAGTTTTTAAGTGAAAGGAAGAGTTGCATGTCTCTCACTTTAACTCAGAACCTGGAAATGATTAGGCTTAGTAAGGAAGGCATGTCAAAAGCTGAGATAGACTGAAAGCTAGGCCTCTTTGTCAGTTAATGTGTGAATGCACAGGAAAAGTTCTTGAAAGAAATTAAAAGTGCTACATCAGTGAACACATGAATAATGAGAAAATGAAACAGCCTTATTGCTGATATGGTTGAAAGTTTTAGTGGTTTGGATAGAAGATCAAATCAGCCACAACATTCCCTTAAGCCAAAGCCTTATCCAGAGCAAGGCCCTTCAGGGGAGATAGCTCAGGGATAGAGCATTTAATTACAGAGCAAATCCCTCTCTTCAATTCTGGAAAGGCTGAGAGGTGAAAGGCTGCAGAAAAACTGTTTGGAGCTAGCAGATTTTGGTTTGTGAGGTTTAAAGAAAGAAGCCTTCTTTAGAACATAAAAGTGCAAGGTGAAGCAGCAAGCGCCGATATAGAAGCTGCAGCAAGTTATTCAGAAGATATCTAGGTAAGGTAATTAACAAAGGTGGCTACACTAAATGACAGATTGTCATTATTGACAAAGCAGCCTTCTAGTGGAAGAAGATGCCATCTAGGGCTTGCATAGCTAGAGAGGAAAAGCCATTACCTGGCTTCAAAACGTCGAAGAACTGGCTGACTTGTTGGGGGCTAATGCAGCTGGTGAAACCAGTGCTCATTTATTATTCTAAAAATCGTAAGGCCCTTAAGAATTACATACATCTACTCTGCCTGTGCTCTATAAATGCAATAACAAAGCATGGTTGAGAGCACATCTTTTTATAACATGTTTCATTGACTATGTTAAGCCTACTGTTTGACCTACTCCTAGGAAAAAAGATTTCTTTGTAAATATTACTGACAATACACCTGGTCAAGAGCTCTGACAAAGATGTGTAATGAGGTGAATGTTGTTTTCATGTTTGTTAACACAACATCCATTGTGCAGCCCATGGATCAAGGAGTAATTTCAAGTCTTGTTTAAAAAGTACATTTTGTAAGACTATAGATGCCATAGTGATTCCAAAGATAGATCTGAACAAAGTAAATTGAAAACCTAGATTCAGGGGTGCTGGGGTAGCTCAGTCAATTGAGCATACGACTCTTGATTTCAACACAGGTCATGATCCCAGGGTCATGGAATCGGGCCCTGCATTGGGCTCTGCACTGAGCCTGTAGCCTGCTTAAGATTCTGTCTTTCCCTCTGCACCTCTCCCCTGCTTGCGTGCGTACTCTCTCTTATCTGTCTCTAAAATAAAAAAATAAAACCTGGATTCACCATTTTAGATGCCATTAAGAACATTCATAATTCATGAGAAGCGGTCATAATAACAACATGGACAGCAATTTGGAAGAAGCTGAATTCAACCCTCGTGGATGACTTGGAGAGAGGTTCATGACTTCAGTGGAGAAAGTAACTTCAGGTGTGGTGTATAGCAAGACAACTAGAAGTGGAGCCTGAAGGTGTGACTGAATGGCTGCAATCTCATGATAAAGCTTGAACAGGTGAAGAGTTGCTTCATAGGGATGAGCAAAGAAAGTGCTTTTTAAAGATGCACTCCAGTCCTGGTGAAGATGCTGTGCAGATTGTTGAAATGACAACAAAGGATTTACATATTATATAAACTTGATAAAGCAACAGCGGGGTTTGAGAGGACTGGCTCCAATTTTCAAAGAAATTTTACTGTGGCTAAATTGTTTTCAAACAGCATCACTTGCTACAGAGAAATAGTTCATGAAAGGAAGACTCATTTGATGTGGCAAACTTGTCTTATTTTAAGAAATTGCCGCAGCCACCCAACCTTCAGTAGCCACCACCCTAATCAGTCAGCATCTATCAACTCTGAGGCAAGACCAGCAAAAAGATTATGACTCATTGATAACTCAGAAAATGGTTAGTATTTTTTAGCAATAAAATATTAAAAATATAATAATATAATATAAAATTAAGGTATGTACTTTTTTTAGACATAATGCTATTGCACACTTAATAGACTATAGTATAGTGTATACATAACTTTTATATGTACTGGGAAACCAAAAAATCATTTTACTCACTTTACTATTTTGCTTTATTGTGATGGTCTGGAACTGAACCCATGCTGCTTGTCAGGTATGCCTGTATAGTACAGTACATTATATGAATATCCTACAATTTATCCATTTTGTTATTTGTGGAAACTTGGATTGTTTCTACTTTTTAGGCTTTTTAGGCTTTTATGGATAATGCTGCTATGTATTTACTTGTGCATGTCTCCTCGTGTACTCATGCACACATTTATATTGAGTAAATATCCAGGAGTTTAATAGCTTGGTTTTAGGGTACATTTATGTTTAATGTCAGAAGATACTAACTTTTTTTCCAAAGTGTTTTGTAACAATTTACAATCTCATCAACACTTTTGCATTTCAATTTTACCAACACTTTATATTGTTAATCTTTAATTTTAGTCATTTTAGAGAGTGTGTAGTGGTTTTAGTTCCCATTTGCCAGTTTCCAAATGTATCAATTGACTCCCCTTTTTTTCCTGAGTATGGATCACAATCTCCTCTTTCTTTGTGTAGGATATAATTTTGCTTGAAAACTGGACATTATATTAACATGTTTTAGTGACTCCAGTTTCTGTTGGTGTTTTTCTGAGATTTGTTGGGTGAGGTTTATAGTCTGGTTTTGATGCTTGCCCTGTGGTTTTCTTCTAGGGATTCCACTAGTTTTCATCTGTTCTCCTGGGCTATGGTTCTGTCCTCTGGCACTTCAGCCTTGTAAGGCTTCACCTTCTTGTTGCCCAAATGGTGCACACTTGAGAAATGCGCTCTGTTGAAAAAGCATCAGTAGTACAGCTCTGTTTTTCAAGTGTAAAAATACTGGCCTCTGCCAGATTTTTTTCCCTTGACCCCTGCAGTTCTCTTTACATACTTCGTTCATCAGTCATCTGGTGATTTAGCAAAGTTTATGCTGATAATTTTTTCACTACTTCTCTGGTTCTCTCACTGCTAGTTCTCTCACTTAAATTTCTATTTCTATTTTCAGCTGCTTCTCCAGGCCTAAAATCTGATAATAATTCTGTATTATCTTTTTCCAGAGATAATTTTTGTTTGCTTGTGCCTCACCTGGGGTGACCAGCAATCTGGGATTACTTTACTTAAATTTTAGGGATTGAGTTTGTTTTGTTTGTTTGTTTGTTTTTGTTTTAATTTGCTCAACTAAAGTCTTTAGGTAGGGCTGCAGTACATGCAAGGACTTGTTTACTTCTGGCTCACTAGAGTTTAGTCCTTTGGAGTCTCAGTTTAATAGCAGGCAGTATTCAGTATGGCTCCCACCATTTCTGAACCTTGCATTCCTGTTTTGGTCCCCTTAGCTCTAAAACAACGTCAGAAATTATGATCAGTTTCTCAGCTGCCTCATCTGTATTGGTAAAAACCCCCAAGGCAAAGAAACATCCTTGGATGCTGGGTTTGTATCAGTAGGTTTCCGTCCCATCTTGGATCTTGGCCAGGTCATTCTTTACTGTTGTGTTAACTTTTTGGTGCCTTCAGATTGATAGTTTTTTAAATATTTTGTTCAGTTTCTCTAGTAGGTACTTCAGTAGGAGGATTGATAAGTTATTTACTATTCTGCTATTACTACAGTTATTTCGAGAATGTTTGGATTGATGGGTGCATATAGTGTCATTGTGGTAATGATTAAAGCTTTTGGCTTGGGTTTTTTCTATGGTGGCTTCATTACTAAGTATGTTGTGATGTTGCAGAGATGCTGCTGGCTGCTCTGACATACATAATTCTCATGGCTGTTATTTCCACTGAAGAGTGTATCTTTTCTAGTACTTGGAAACATCCTGGGAAGGATTCCCAATTTCCCACACTGGCCTGCCTCCTCATCTATGAACAAATTGCTGTGGCTGCCTGAGGAATTCTCATCAGCCTGGATGCCACTTGTTCATCCCTCAGTCCGGAGGCCTATGGTGCCACTTTAACAGTTGAGTGAAGAGTGTTTTATTAATGGTCAGTCAGGGTGCCATTAACATAAATCGGAAAAAGGATGTTAGGTAAGATAGCAGATTGCTCGTTAATAGTTTTCATAGATCATTTTGGAGGACCCTGAAAATTTTCATTATATGATTATATCTAGTAAAGCTGTCTAGCAACAGAATTTCACAAAAAATAATAGTTGACTGGTAACATTACTTGTAAAAAGGATTTTGCTCAGTTTATATGTCTCTTGAAATTGACAAACTCACAAGATGTTTTGTAGAGTCACTGCTAATAAAAGAGTAAAAGAGACTTTTATGTCTCTTTTTTCCTTGCCTTCAAAAATTGAGGTCAATTGTTAATCTAAAATAACTCTTCTAGCGACTCCTGGGTGGCTCAGTTGGTTGAGTGTTCAACTTCGGTTCAAGTCATGATCTCACAGTTCGTGAGTTTAAGCCCCTGTTCAGATTCTGTCTTCCTCTCTCTCGGCCCCTCACCCACTCATGCTCTGTCTCTCTCAAAAATAAACATTAAAATTTTTTTTAAATGCTTAAGAAAAATAAAAACCCTTCTAGGGATAAGAATAATTTAATTTGGTTTCTTTAGGATTGAGTTGTATCAGTGTGCTGTTACTGTGTAATAGACTACAGTAAAACCTTGGTTTGTGAGCATAATTTGTTCTGGAAATGCTTATAATCCAAAGCACTTGTATAGCAAAGCAAATTCAAGAACCATTGGCTCAGTTGTGATCATGTGATATTCGGTGTCACCTACTACTCAAATTGCAAGACATCACTTGTTTTAAAATTTATTAGAAATGTTTGCTGGTCTTCCAGAACACTCACAGACCAAGTTACTTGCAATTCAGGGTTTTACTTGTACTCTAAAACTTGGTGGTTTAAGACAAACCTTTATTGTTAAAACAAGTCTGTAAGTCAGCTGGGCAGTATTTCTGGTCTTGCCTGGACTCATTTATGAGTCTGCATTCAGCAGCAGGTCAGGAAGGTGGCGTTGGTGCTCTTGACTGAGTTCCCTAGGGTGGCCTGTGGTGGGACATTTGGTCTGTCCTGTTATCCTCCAGCAGATTAGAGTAGGCTTGTTCTCATGATGGTAGCAGGATTCTAAGAAGAACCATGCAAAGTCTCCTGAGGTCTAGCTCAGAATTTGTGAACTGACGTCTGTTACATTCTATTGATCTTCCTCATAAGGAAGCCTAGATTTAAGGGTAGGGGAAAACACTCTATCTCTTGATGGGAGAAACTGCAAAGCCTCATTGTCAAATGCATGAATAATGGGGAAGTGTAGAATTGGAGCTGTTTTTGCAGACAGATTTTTGATTCATGATGTAAAATTAATATTCTATATTTGTTTAGTTCCAGGTTGACCTTTATTATATTTCAGGAGGAATTGTGTTTGGGTATAGAAGTTTAGGCAAGTATAAATTAAATATGTCAATCTGTTCAGAGGTCCAGATGATTCTAGTTACGTATGTTTCATTGAATATATCTAATGACATTCTGGAAGCATCGTTCATGCATTGAATTACCAAAATTGTAGTACCAGTTGTAGATGTTGAAAGAGGATTTATTTTCACCTCTACTCTTTTTTGGTTATAAATGACAATATTCTTTTTGTATTCATTATTATTACTCTAACTTCTTTAATTAGAGATTTCATTGTTTTCCCAAGTTTATTAATATTTGTATATTGTGATCTTATAATCCGTTTTATTGAAGTGTAATTGGTATGTAATAAATCATGTTTTATGTGTACAATTTGAATACATTTCGTATCTGTGTGTACCCATGAAATCATCACCACAATGAAGATTATAAACTTATCCTTTACCCTCAAACTTTACTTGTGCCCCTTTTAATCCTTTCATATTTATTGCTCCTCCCTTATGCAGTATATAATCTTTTTGTCTATATTTTTTTCAGTCAGCATAATTTTCAAATTCATATACATTGCATGTGTCATTAATTCACTCCTACTTATTCCATTGTAAAACTGTAAGGGTTCACATGTTGGTGGACAATTTTTCCTTCAATTTTTGGCTATTACAAATAAAGGTGAATGTTTGTAAGTTTTTATATGAGCATATGCTTTCATTTCTTTGGGTAGATACCTAGAAGTGGAATGACTGGATTATACATGTAGTAGTTGTATATTTGACACTTTAAGAAATGGTGAAACTTTGTACAAAGTTCTGTTTCAATTCTGGTGGCTACTGACATTCCTGACTGTGGCTGCAATCTTCAAAACCAGTGTTTCAAATCTCTACTCTGTCTTCACCTTCTCTTTGTATAGTCACATTTCCCTGTCTCCTCTCTTTCAGGAATATATGTGACTGTACTTAGGGCCCACCCAGATAATCCAGGGTATTCTCTCCATCTCAAATTTTTAACTAATTACATCTGTAAAGACTTTTCTTTTGGGAGGAGCGGTCATACAAGGTAATATTCACAGGTATTAGGATGTGCATTCTCTTTTGCAGGGCCATTGTTTTTCATCCTTTCACACTCAGCAACTCCTAGTGGACTTTTAGTCCTCTCACTTTGATTTATAGTTTAGTTTGCAATAGGTCACAGTATCCAGTTCTGGGTAGGTAAAGATTGGTGGTAGTGGATGGCAGAGAGAATATTCTTGTCTCTTCTAGACATTATGTAGAAAACTCCAGGCCTGTGATTCTCAGTTGTGGCCCTGGAAATAGCAGCATGATCTTAGGAACTTACTAGAAATGCAAATTATTAGGCTCCAACTTAGAACTACTGAATCAGGAGCTCTGAGGGTGGGGGCTGGCAGTCTGTATAACATGCTCTCTAGGTGATTCTGATGTATGCTGAAGTTTGTGAACCACCTTTCTAGTTTATTGACATTATTAGTATTAAAACCATATTCACCTTCTTCTCCAACTCTTTTTTGCTTAAGTCCAATACTTTAATTAGTCCGGGAATTATAGTCCACAAACTTTGTTTTCAGTAGGGATGCAAACATTTAGAACCAAAATCTTGGTACTGATGATCAGTGAAATTAATTAATTTACTCTATAGAAGTTTGCATTGGTCTGATTTTTGTCAGTTGTATCTTACTTAGATGTAGTTATTTCATAAAGTAATATTACTGTATTCAGAAGTGATATGAACTTTTTTTCTCTAGTCCTGGAAATGTGAATTAAACTCATTAGCCTGAATTTTACTTATTTCCCTATGTACATTTTGGGATACAACACAAAATTTCTTATCTTTCATTCAGCCTACATTGTTGTACTTTTACCACGTACCATCCAGTGAAAATGCTGAAATAAGCTGAATGACTTCCTGGCCTCAGTGTGTCCACATTGTAGTTCAGAAAAACACACAAGTAAACAATTGATACAGAGCTATCACCAGTTGTTAATAGCAATTGAGAAACACAACATCGCTGAAGAAATTAGAGAAGGATCTTTCGGGATAACTAATATTCAAACTAATATTTGAATATTGCAAAACTAGTAAAAAATATGCTAGCAAAGTTAGAGACAGTAAGTGTAGTTTGCCATGTTAAAAAGCATGAAAGTTGAGTGTGCGTGGGAGCTGTTCTGGGAGTTGAAGGGGTTTAGTATTAGAACCCTGGAGTGAATGGGAGAGTAAAGATTGGAGATAAATCGATAAGGATGAGATCATTGATGAGTAGTGTTGAAGGACTTGAAGCATAGATGTGACATCTTCAGGATAGCTGTTTGAAAATGAGGACTTCTATGATTCTGAGAAGGATGAATTTGAGATGATAGTCTGGAAACAGAGTAGTTACAGTAATCTAGGTGGGAATGGCAGTAGGTATGGTGGTGCCATTTTGGGGGAATAAGAATTTAAAAGAGTAACAAGCTTGTTTCAGATAAGGAGAGGAGATGTGTAGAGTACAGAATAAGACATACTGAGTTTTCAGAATTTGTGAAATGTGAAAAATTAGAGGTAGGTAATTTTTCAAGTATAAGGGAATGTTGGGGTGGCGGTCACATTATGCTAGATTGTAGGTTAAATTGAGGAAGTAGGAGAGTATCAGTATATACTGCCTTCTAGAATAATGGCCCATGGCATTTAGCAAATAATCGTTGTTAGTCATTATTACAGTTATTATTAGTGTATACTTTTATGCCATCTCATACTGTATTTTTATCTTCAGCTTTTTGGTGTACTTTTTGGCATGTATGTAATAGTATTAGACAAACATCTAGATAGAAGTGTGTGTTTTAACAAATACTGATTTTAATTATTGCTATACTATTAAAATTAATCAAAATAAGTTATTGTAAATCTTTAAAAATTTTTATTTATGGTTTATTTATTTTTGAGAGAGAGAGAGAGAGACAGACAGACAGAGTGTGAGCAGGGGAGGGGCAAAGAGAGAGAGAGGGTGACACAGAATCCAAAGCAGGCTCCAGGCTCTGAGCTGTCAGCCCAGAGCCCCATGCAGGGCTCGAACTCACGGATTGCAAGATCATCACATGAGTTGAAGTCGGATGCTTAACCAACTGAGCCACCCAGGTGCCCCATATTGTAAATCTTTTTTAAAGATAACTAGAAAGATTAAGTTTCTCATTTGAATATATCTCAGTTCATCAAAAAGGTAGTATTTAGCAAGTTTCCTAAAAGTTTAAAATGATCGTGTTTTAGTTGAATGACTTTTTCAGATAGATGTTATATAAAGAAAATAATTAGATTTGCAGTTTTTAATTTAAAACAGTAAGTGTGTCATAGAAATGTACTTATTTCTATCTGAAGCAGAAAACTAAATGATGGTCTTTGCATGTATTTTTTCAGGTTTGAGTTAATTTCGAATGAGATTGTTTTTGCAACGAGATGTTAATAAGACAAAATCTAGGTAAGTAGAAGACTTTGTTAAGTGTTATGTATCAAAGTAGGAATAATACAAAAAAAACTTATGTTTTAAAAATGTGTCTTTAAGTTCAGAATTAATGAGTTTTTCAATAAAATTTTGAAATATGAAGAACTGACTTTTTGATGTACTTGCTCCAGTTGATTTGGTGGAAGTAACAGTAGAGCTATGAAATTGTGGAACTAAATTCTTCATTTTCCTTCTTTTATGTTGAGTTTAATGCAGTTTCCAGTGACTATTAAACATAGAAAATTGAGTTGGCATTTGGTTTAGCTATTCAGAAACCAGTTCAGTAAGAGATTTGCTAGATTGCTTCAATGTTTTCTTAGTGGATGATAGTACTTGAGTAGTTTTTGCCTTTGTGAATTTTACTTTTTTGTTTCTATTAATGAAGCCCTTCTACAAATTGATTAAATTTGCCAAATTGTGTTTTTTTAATGTTAGTATAATGTTCAGAACTGTAAATGATAATATTTTTCTTATGAATATTTGTACTGAATGACTTTATAATTTAGCATTGTGCTTTGCTTTAATTTTTTAAGACTGTTGATTTTCAGGAAATTGAATTGTGATCATGTACTTGTTTGGTTTGGTATATGGGTTTTCAATAATATAAGCTGTTGAGATGTTAAAAGGATACATTTGCTGTCTTTTGGTAAATGAACATGGTTTCAGGATATAAGCAGATTAAAAAGAATACTTTGATAAATTGTAGTTAATTTGGTCTTTCTCCAGTCTAACCAGATGTTTCAGCTGTCAGAAACTTGCTGATTTCAAAGTTAAAAAAAGAAAAAAAAAAGCCCAGAGTGAGAAGTGCTGTAGTTGAGTAATATGCAGTTAAACAGTGTATTCTCAGTAAGTGGTTTAGGCATAATTGGAAGGAGAGTTTCACTTTTATTGCTGTTACATAATAATTGTAATGACAGTGTGAAGAGTTCTTACTGTGCTCTATATTGTGTTAACTGCTTCTCATGCCTTATTAATCTTTATAGTACTTCTTGTAAGGTAGGTATTGCTGTATAGAAAATTTTTAT
Organism: Panthera uncia; assembly: GCF_023721935.1. NCBI lineage: Eukaryota > Metazoa > Chordata > Mammalia > Carnivora > Felidae > Panthera > Panthera uncia. The sequence goes on from NW_026057585.1 coordinate 28,977,004, forward strand.
TTTTTTTTGTTTATAGTGAGCTATTTCTTTTCTTTGGGAAAAGTACACTGTTTTCACAGCATTTATTATAAAGAATACTTGCCTGTATATCTTCTTGTAGGGGAAAAGAAGCTAGACTTTTTTACATAACGTCTTATAGGGATTTTGTTTACTAATTGAATATACAGTGTCTGTTAGAACCTTTATTCTGATTTCTTAAAAGTCAGATATTGCTTAAGGGATGACACTGGTTTAATTTATTCTGGCCTTATTCTACCACAATTATGTATGCATTTTTTTCTTTTTTTAGTAAAATATGTACATTTTTACATAGATTAAGTTGTAATTTATATGTGGTAAAATTTAAAGTATAGAGCTAAATGGGGTTTTTACATACATGTGCACACATGTGACTACCATAGAGGTCAAGATACAGAACATTTTCATTGCCCAGAAAATTCCTCGTACTCTTGCCTTTCCAATCCAATGCCTTTCCCCCTGAGGTAAGCATCTTTCTGAATTTTATCAGCATAGCTTAATTTTGCTTGTTCTTGAATTTTATGTATATAGAATTCTGTAACATTATACTCTTTTGTATGGCTTTTTCCAATCAACATAGTATTTTTGAGTTTTCTCCATGTGGTTGTATCGGAAGTTCATTGCTTTTTATTGCTGAGTAATATTCCATGCTACATATTTTTTTCTCTATAATTTTTTTTATTCTCCAAGTCTCTGACCTCACTTGCCAGCATTCTACATTGCTTTTTTCCCTCTAGTTGTCCCCTTCATTGTTCCCCTGTCACCTGCGCAAGAAAATGTAGGCTCTGTAATATGGCATACAGTGGTCTCACTGCAGCTATTCCAGAATGCTAGAATTATCTGAGTAAAATAAGTATGATGTTTCATATATTTAGTTTTAGTCCTGATTAAATGTTGTCACTCTTCCCCAGCCCCTTGTCTCCCCAGCTGCCATTGTCCTTCCTCCTCGTTGTCAGGTTATCTCCTGAAATAGTCCATCTGAAGCATTATCTTGTCCTTTGAGCCAGACCTAACACTTCCGCAGTAGTATGTTTTCTTTACTGGACTTTGGTGAGCTCTTTGAAGGGAGACACCACCAGTGTCTTACTTATCTTAGTAGCACAGTGCCAGAGTACTGTGTGTACTTAATGAATGTTTGTAAAACATAGAACACTGAATAGAGTTCTGTCTCGGACAAGTAGGGATTGAGAATACTGGCTGGAATGGGGTGAGGACATTGGCACTTCGATTGCTATTGCGCTGTATGAAGGAGCCAATGAGGCAATACAGAAGCAGCATTATAGACATTTTGGAAGGAGAAATAAAACCTCCCTCGAGTCTTCTTTCAGTCCAGTTGAAAAAAATGGCTCGTAATGTTCTTAGTTGAGACCTTCAGGAAAACCGTGTTGGTTTTGATTATTCTTTTCAAATGAAGGTATTAATCCATGTTATGGCAATTGGAGTGTTTAGTACTAATGGTATTCTTTTTGTGAGTTTGTACTACTTATTTCTTTAAAGATTTTTAAAGATGTATTGGACTAATACAAGCAGAAGATTAGGAAGACTGGTCACATCTAATAAAGAAAACTTTTTCTCATTTTCCTGAGGGTAAAAAAAAATATTGGAGTAGAGAAGGAAATTGAATCATAGTCTGGAACTATGATAACATTTTTGATTTCTGTAGCTTAGGAAGCTTGCTGTTTGAAAAATATTTTTAAAAATTTTGTTTTACCTTTCTAGGTCTATAATATATATAAATAATACACTTTATTAAGAAATGAAGCTTTTAGAATATTTTAAAGCATTTTATACTAGTTTTTTTTCTTCCGTGTTTGAAATTTGGCTAGTTGGGTTGGCTGTTGTAGTCACCTGGGGGATTTTTATGCCTTCTAGCAAGTCCAAAGCAAGGAGAGGTTCTTCCCCACTGGGATCAATTTGTTGCTTTTCCTCTCTGCAGCCTCTGCCATAAAGGTTGAACACAGAGTTGGACATTGACCCCATCTCTTGCTGTTTCTTCTGATCCCTACAAGGATTTTCATAGACCTAGATCTTATCAAATGTAGAACTTCAGTTATTTGTTTTATTTTATCATGGATGTGAAGTGTGTTTAGTTTTCTTGTTGATAAAATTTGAGTATTCGGAGAAATTTAACCTTGAGGTTGTTTGACTTAACATGTATTTGAAAGATTTTAGACTAGTTTTTCTTCTCAGAAGCTGATAGGTATACCTCAGTTTCAGATTCTTCCCCTTCGTTTTGTCCTTCAATAGTTTATATGGTCAGCAGCTGCTTTTTTCATTTCGCAGAGTTCCGAAGTCCAAGGATTTGAATTTCTTTATGAATATTTATCTTATGTTAGCTAATTTCCTTAATTTTCAAATTAATCTCTCTATGCTTCACTTTAGTAGCAGTGTAGTTGTGCTGCCCTTTGTTGTAATGTGAAAAAGAAAACTTTTAAATTAACAAAAATATATGTTCTTCATTCTAGATGAGATTGCACAATGTGCATTTTACCTTTTTCAAATATATTGCCAAGTAACATTTAGGATTTTGGAAATGTTATTTTTTAAAGAAGTCACATAAGCTTATTTGCATAAGAGCAAATAATATAGAAATGTTTCCAATAAGTAAAACTTCCCTCTCTCACCCAGCTCTGTACTCCCCATAAATCATCAGAAAGAACAGGTATATATTCTGCATCTTTCTCTTTACACTTGTCAATTATATCTTGGACATTTTTCCATATATGTATTACATTTAATATAATTGTTTCCTTACTGATAGAGATACTTGGATAAATCTCAGGTTTTTTTCCTGTTTATATAATGCTGCAATCAATATTCTTTACTGTGTATATATTTCACTAAATTATTGGAATTGTGTGAGAATGTAGGATAATTTGTAGCAGTGGATTGCAGGTGAGTGTATATGTGCATTTTAATTTCTGATATATATTGCAAAATTGCAATAAGATTGCATCACTTAACATTTTTGTTAGCAGTGTTTGAGAATATCTTTCCCCACACCCCACTGAATATTAACTTGTGTTTTAATCCATGTCAGTGTAATCAGTGAAAAGTGTATTTATTGGTGCATTTTTTTTAATTAGAAGGATTTTAAATTTCTAGGTCTTTTGAGAAAGCAAAGTTAATGCGACACGAATTGGAACATCAAATTAATAAATTTAACAACAAGCCAAAGTAATTTTGCTACAAAACAAGCCCACTCATTATAGCGTAGCGGTGTTTCAAATGGTAGAGTTTCTACTGGTCATTGAGCTCCTTCATTCTTCTGATGGGAGACTTTTACTGTGGCAGTGGAGGTGGTGTTGCAGGTCCAGGCACTACCAACTACCATTTTCACGCAGGAATCCCGACGCCAGATCCCCACAGCTTGTCTTTTTATCTTGGTTTTGCCCCAGAAGGAGCAAGTGTACTTGATGTGCTGGCTTATTTCATTACTCTTCACCATTTTCCTGAGAGAGGCACCATAATGGGTCCTGTATTTATGACAATACCGACTTTCTTGGCGTGCTTAGCTATGTTGCCACAAACAAGGTCTGAGCCTAGAGAAGGCTGGTGTATTCCTTTAGTTGTGAGATTCCTCAAAGGTTTGCTATGTCCCCTTCATCATAACTTAATTCCATCAAAGAATATATAATTGGCAAAGATTTTTCTCCTTTATTGTTAAATCCACCAATTAACATACTATTGTGTTTTATGTGTTGCATTCAGTTATTTAATATTGAATAATCAGATTGTTTGTCTTGTTACCTTCATACTGTTTACTTAGAACACATATTTCCTTGTGATGGATTTCTTTGTAATTTGCTCCAAACTAATGCTAGTGTAGTCTGTAAATAAAATAAAAATAAAAACCATTACTAAGTATTAGGTTAATTAAATTTAGATTAATAACATGCTGCTCAAAAGCTGTTGTTTCTTGTAACTAAAGCTTTAGAAAACTGTGTGTGTGTATGTGTGTGTTTACCACCCTCAGCATGTGTGATAAGCTGTAAATGTCTCTTATCTAGCTTGTAGAAATTCCTAAATTTAAGATAAAAAAAAAAAGAGCTGAGAAAATCCATAACATTATGATGGCTTTCTCTGAATTGTTTTTATTGCCTTCTTTGGGGTGTATTTTTTTTTTTGTGTAGTATTTTCCAATGTGATGCCTTTTCTCCTGGATATGATTATATCTGTTTGCCTATACCTCTGAAAACTCATCCTTGGTTTCACTTTGTTGTTTAATTTGTCTAAAAGGTTAAGTAGGCTGCATTGATTTGTTTTGGAAACTATTTTCTCATTCTATTTTTCCAAAGAAAGTTTCATCTAGACCTGTACTTGTTATAAAAGTTTATCCTCAAATCTGAAGTGGTTTTCAACTTGACAGTTAAAGGCAAAGTGGCAAATGTCATTCCAGTGTGTGAACAGGGAACCATAAAACTGCCCTGTCAAACTAAAGAATTTTGATATTACTATAGTTTAACCTTCTGTGGTAGGTCTAAACTATAAATAGAGGTGCTAAATAAAAGAAGATATTCAGTAAGCCTTAACTGAAACATAATGTTCTAGGCACTTTGCTATATGTTAAGTGTGCATTGGTAATTTGAATTCTCAGTGCCATATAGCTAATTATAGCTCATGAACATAATACTGTCAGGTATATATAGGGGAGTATAGTTGCACTAACAAGGGAATTTTGAAGGGAAAGATCAGGAAGGGCTTTGTTAAAGGAAGGTGGTGTTTGAGTTGGGCCTTGAAGAAAAGAGTAGGATTTTGATTGTAGGATGGCCTTGGGAAAATGTGGGCAGAAGGGAGTATGAACTAAAAGTCTTATTTTAGTTGCTAGAAATTATTTTATAAAATGGTTTCATTTAACTGGATGTCCGTGTTATCAAAATTACTGGCATTTTCTTAAGTGTACTAAAGTTTATAATTTATTATAGTTTTGGAAGTCATTATTTAAATGGTTTCCTTGTTCTGTTTTTCAAACTTTATTTTTATTTTTTAATTTTTTTTAAGTTTATTTATTTATTTTGAGAGAGAGAGAGTGTGCGTGTACAAAGTAGAGCAGGGACAGAGAGATGGAGAGACAGAATCCCAAGCAGACTCTGCACCATCAGCACAGAACCCGATGTGGGGCTCAAACTCATGAACTGTGAGATCATGACCTGAGCCGATATCATGAGTCAGATGCTTAACCACACTGAGCCACCCAGCTGCCCCCTAAACTTTTTTAACAAGTCTAATTTTGAACCAGTCAAGAAATAAATTATACTGTGAAAGACTCCATACTGATCATTCACTTACATATTACACTGTTGTACTTAAGAGTATGTGATTTGTAAATAATAAAAGACTAGTGTGAAGTCAGATAGAGAATTGCAAAGATAGAAGAATTACAATGTAAGTCTTTTGACCTCTAATCTACTGTTCTTTTGAGATGACTGACCATTAAAGAGATATTTGAAACATTTTAGGGTCTTCTATCAAGGCTGGGAACTATGGGTATATCTGTCATATGATCAGTTATCAGTATACTTAAGATTTTATTGATTTATTCATTGTTTTCTGAGTTGGTTATTACAGCTACATTGGTTTCGGCTCGTAACTGATACTAGTTATTAGTATGAAGAGGAAAGATGACGAAACATGTAATTACAATAAAATGTGATTAGTGTTGTTAGAGTTTGTGTTCCTGGATGGCAAGGACCACGTCTGTTTTATTTACTAATATGTAAGCACGGAGTATAGCACTTGACTCTCAATAAGCATTTAGTAAAGATTTATTGAATGATTGAATGGAAATATGCCAAGAAGTGACATTTAAACTAAAACCTGGAAGAACTGTTAATGATTTATCTAGATAAAAATTTGGGGAAGGACTGTTGTTAGCAAAAGAAATAACATGTGGAAAAGATGAGAGAAAAGAGAAGGAAAGATTGGAGCAACTGAAAAAAAATGTGTATCTTTTTTTAAAAAAATTGTTTATGTTTATTTTGATAGAGAAGGAGCGCATGTGGGGGAGGGGCAAAGAGAGAGGGAGAGAGAATCCCACAAACTATGAGATCATGACCCCAGCTGAAATCAAGTCAGAGGCTTAACTGACTGAGCCACCCAGGCACCCCAAAAATGTGGCATATCTTGAGTGTAGAGTTCTACATGGAGTGGGGCGGGGGGAGCTGGTAGTGTCAAGAGATAAAAGGGAGAGTAAGTCTTAAGATATTTTATTGAGGGCTTTATAAACCATTTTAAGAAGTTTGGATTGGGTTGCCTGGGTGGCTCAGTCGGTTAAGCATCCAACTTTGGCTCAGGTCATGATCTCACAGTTGGTGAATTCAAGCCCCACATCAAGCTCTGTGCTGACAGCTTAGAGCCTGGAGTCTCCTTCAGATTCTGTTTCCCTCTGTCTCTGCCCCTCCCCCGCTAATGATCTGTTGCTCTCTGTCAGTAGACATTCAGTAGACATTAAATAGACATTAAAGACAAAAATAGACATGCAAATAGACATTAAAAAAAATAAAGGAGTTGGATTAACTCTAATGAGACATCATTTTAAGGAATTAAAATGTGAAGAAGTGACGTGGTCAGATCTGTTTTTTAGAAAAAACGTCCCTAATTGGGGCACCTGGGTAGCTTAGCTGGTTGAGTATCCAACTCTTGGTTTTGGCTCAGGTCGTGATCCCAGGGTTATGGGATCAAACTCTGTGTTGAATCTCTCTCTCCCTCTGCCCCTCTTTCCCATATGTGCTCTTTTGCTCACTCTCTCTCGCTCTCTAACTCTGTCTCTCAAATTTAAAAAAAAACAACAGCAACAAAAGAAAAACATCCCTAATTAAAATGTGGAGAATAGGGGTACCTGGGTGGCTCAGTCGGTTGAGCATCTGACTTCACCTCAGGTCATGATCTCGTGGTTCATGAATTCAAGCCATGCGTGGGGCTCTGGGCTGACAGCTCAGAGCCTGGAGCCTGCTTCCGATTCTGTGTCACCCTCTGTCTCTGCCCCTCCACCTCTCATGCTCTGTCTCTCTTTCTCAAAAATAAATAAAGATTAAAAAAAAACATGTGGAGAACAGATTGGAGAAGCTAGATTGGATTCAGGACGACCAGTTAATAGCAGGAGAATACTGGCCTGACTTCAGAGTGGTGGTAGGGGGAATAAAAAGACTTAAAGATTATTGAAAAATGGTTTGCTCCTTGTAGATTTATGCGATGCTGTTTTTATTAGAGTTTCTGGCCTCTCCTTATTAATTAAACAAGATTTAATACTATTAATGAATAAATAATCATACTATTGATGGCAGGAATCTTACCAAAGATACTTGAGTTGCTAAGAGTATGTTAAATGTGTTAAGTCTTGGATTTCCATTAACATTGTCTAATACGTAGTAGCTAAATATGAATTCTGATAATACTTGGTGATGGAGACATTTTTCAGTCTGAGTAGCAAAGTTTAGGTTAAAATGATCCTGAAGACTTAAGGTTAATCATGATTCAGAAAATCATTTGGAGGGGGATGTAGGTGGGGGGGGCAGGTAGAGAAAATCATTTGGAGAAAAGTTATATGAGTAGGACCTTGCCTGCTTTGTTCACCATTGTATACTCACCATCTAGAGTAGTTCTTACAGAGATACTCAATAAATATTTGTTGAATAATGTCACTACTTACATATATTTAATATCTAATCAAATTTTATTTTTAGTTAGATGGCAGAGTGGCAGACAAGTTAGTTTTTCTAGCTTATAAAAGATTATACTTTAAGTAATATTCTCCCCCTTAAATTTCCCTATAACCATACGTATTTATACTTCATTCCTTCTATGTTCTTCCCTTCCAACAGTGCCTAATGATGCCATTTCATAACTTACTTGCTTCCTCTCTCCCCATTCCCTAGTCCCTTGTAAGCAATAATGTTTGCAATTTCTGTAATTTTTTTTCATTTCAGGAATGTTATATAAATGGAATCATATGTATATACAAATGTACAACATTTTGGTGTTGTTTTTTTCTATCAGGACAATTCCCTCAAGGTTCATCCAAGTTGTATATATACATTGATTAGTTCATTGTTTTTATTGCTAAGTAGTATTCCATGGTGTCAGTGTTTCACAGTTTAACTCTTCACCTATGGAAGAACAAAAGTCTAGATTATTTCCATTTTGGGGCTATTATGAACAAAGCTCATATGAACATTTGTGTACAGGTTTGTGTATAAACATCAGTTACGGTTTCTCTAGAATAAATGCCCCAGAGTGCAGTTGCTGAGTACAAATGCTAGCTACATGTTTAGTTTTATCACAACTGGCCAAATTGTTTTTCAATAGGAAATAAGTGATCCAGTTTCTCCATATTCTTGCAAGCATTAGGTGCTAGAAGTAATTTTGAATTTTTTTCTACTGTAGCCATTCTGAAAAGTGTGTAGTGATAGCTCATTGTGTTTTTAATTTGGATTTCCCTAATGGCTTATGATGCTCAACATCTTTTCAAGTGATTTTTTTGCATTTTTTATCTCCTCTTAAATGAAATGTCTGTTCATGTCTTTTGCTCAATTTCTAATTGGATTGCTTATTTATTTATTTTACTGTTGTTTTGAGAGTTATATATTAGAGCTACTGGTCCTTTGTCAGATAAGGGGTTTCTAAGTACTTTCTCCCAGTCTGTAAGTTGTGTTTTTATGCTCTTAACAAGGTCTTTAAAATTTCAAATTTTGATAATATTCGGTTTATCTTTTTTTTTTTTTTTTTCAATTGTGCTCTTGTTGTCAGGGTCTAGGAATTCTTTGCTCTAAATCCTGAAGAGATTTCCTTATCTTTTTTTTTTCTAAAAAATTTGTAGATTTGCTTTTTACATTCAAGTCTGTGGTGATCCGTTCTGAGTTAGTTTTTTTATGAGTTGTAAGATTCAGTTTGTGGTTCTTTTTTGTCCTATGGACATTTAATTTCTCTAGCACCATTTTGTTGCAAAGGCTATCTTTCCTCTATGAACTGCTTTTGGAGCTTTGTCAAAAATTAGTCGGGCATATTTGTGTGGGTCTGTTTCTGGGTTCCTTTTCTGTTCCTTTGGTCTATATGTCTATCCAGTACCATGCTGTCTTGATGATTATAGGTGTACACTGTGTTGTAATTTAAGTGTATAGTATGTTGTAGTATACTGTGATACAGTATGCTGTAATGATTTTCCCACTTTATTCTTTTCAAGTTTATTTTAGCTAATCTAAGCCTGTACCTTTTCATATAAAGTTTAAAATAAGCTTGTTTATGTCTATCAAAATCATTCCCAGGGTTTGATAGGATTTGTAATAAACCTATAGATCAGTTTGGGAAGAATAAGTCTATACTATATTGATTGATCTTCCAATCTGTCTCTCCATTGTTTAGGTCTTTATTTCTTTCATTAGCGTTTGTAATTTCAGCACACAGGTATTTTATGTTTCATTAAGGAGATAGTATTGTGATTTTAACTTCAGGTTTTGTATGTTCATTGTTAGTATATGGAAATGCAATTGATTTTTTTTTCTTGAAGGTACGATTAACCTAAAATATATTATTAATTTTAAAGTATAAAATTCAGTGACCTTTTAGATTTACAATATTGTGCAGTTACACCTGTAACCAGTTTCATTATGTTTCATCACACGCAAGGAAACCCTGTACCCATTAAGCAGTCAGTCCTCATTCTTCCCTCTTCCCCCCAGCCCTTGGCAACCACTAATCTGCTTATTATCTCTATGACTTTACTTATCCTGGATATTTCATATGAAATGCTTTGTATAGTATGTAACCTTTTGTGTCTGGCTTCTTTCACTTAGCATAATGTTTTTGAGGTTGATCCATGTTGTGCCATATGAGTACTTCATTTCTTTTTATGCCTGAATAAGAATAACATTCTGTTGTATGGCTGTGCTATAGTTTCTGTATCCATTCACCTGTGGATGGACATTTGGGTTGCTTAAAACTTTAGGCTCTTGTGAATAGTGCTGCTATGCACATCTTAATCATTTTCAAGTTTATGGTTCAATAGTTTTAAATATATTCACAGTATACTTATGAAGTATATTTTGTGAAACAGATATCCAGAACTCTTTCATTTTGTAAATCTGAAACTCGATACTGATTAAACAGCAGCTTCCCATTTTGCCCTTCCTCCCAGCCCCTGGTGACCACATTCAACTTTGTGTTCTCATGAATTTGACTATTTTAGATACCTCATATAAGTGGAATCATATAATATTTGCCTTTTTGTGACTGAGTTATTTCACTTAGCATAATGTTCTTAAGCTTCATCATTTGGTAGCATGTGACAGGATTTTCTTCCTGTTTAAGGCTGTATAGTATTTCATTGTATTTATATACCACATTTCCTTTATTGATTTATCCATCAGTAGATGTTTGGGTTGCTTCCACCTCTTGGCTATTGTGAATAGTGCTGTTATAAACATGAGTATGCAAATATCCTTCAAGAGTCTTCCTTAAATTTTTTTGAATATATACCTCAAAGTGTTGTTATGGCTGGATCATACGATAGTTTTATTTCTAAGTTTTCTAGGAGCCTCCATCCTGTTTTTGCACCACTTTACAGTCCCCTAAATAGTTCACAGGGTTCTAGGTTGTCCACACCTTCACCAACATTTGTCATTTTCTGTCATTTCTTTGAGGGAACTATCCTAATGGATGGCAGTGATGCTTCATTATGGTTTTGATTTGCCTTTCTCTGATGATTAATGATGATGAGCATTTTTTTCATATGCTTGTTGGCATTTGTAGATTATATTTAGAGAAACATCTTTTCAAGTCCTTTGCCCATTTTTTAATTGAGTTATTTGTTTTTTTGTTCTGCAAGAATTTTTAAAATATATTTTAGACATTAACTAGTTACCATATCTACATTTGGTAATATTTTCTCCCATTCTGTAGATTACCTGCCTGTTCACTCTGCTGATTGTGCCCTTTGATGCCCTTTGATGCATGGAAGTTTTTAAGTTTGATGTACTTCCATTTGTCTATTTTTGCTTTTGTTGTCTGTGTTTTTGGTATCATATTCAAGAAATTATTGTCAAGTTAAATGTCACGAAGACTTTTCCTCTATGTTTTCTCCTAAGAGTTTTATAGTTTTAGATCTTACATTTAGGTCTGTGGCTCATTTTGAGTTAATTTTTGTTTATGGTATAAAATAAGGATCCAGCTTCACCCTTTTGTATGTGTTTATCCCATTTTCCCAGCATCATTTGTTGAAGAGAGTATCCAGTTTTTGTTGAAAGGTTTTGGCATCCTTGGCAGAGATCATTTCACTGTTTTGTGAGTGTATTTCCAGACTGTCTTTTCGGTTCCTTTGGTCTGTTTGTCTTTATGCCAGTACCAGAATGTTTTGATTACTATAGCTTTGCAAATTTATTTTGAAATTAAGAAATGTAAGACATGCAATTTTGTTCTTCCTTTTCAAAATTGCTTTGACTTTTGAGATCCCTTGAGATTTCATATGAAATTTAGGGTAAATTTATCTACTTTTCCCCCAAAAAATGCCATTGGGAATTTGATAGTCATTATGTTGAATCTGTTGATTGCTTTGGATAATATGGACTTACTAACATTAAGTCTCCCAGTCCTTGAATACCGGTTATTTTTCCGTTTGTGTTTTCCTTAATTTTCTTCGGCAATGTATTATGATTTTCAGTGCACAAGTCTTTCATCTCCTTGGTTAAGTTTATTCCTGTTTTTTTATTCTTATTGATGCTTTTGTAAATGAGATTGTTAATTTGTTTCAAGGTTGTTTATTGTTAATGTATAGACACAACTGATTTTTTTTAAGCGTTTATTTTTAAGAGAGAGAGAGAAAGACAGAGCATGAGTGGGGGAGGGACAGAAAAAGAGGGAGACACAAAATCTGAAGCAGGCTCCAGGCTCTGAGCTGTCAGCACAGAGCCTGATGTGGGGCTTGAACCCACGAACCATGAGATCATGACCTGAGCTGAAGTTGGACACTTAGCCGACTGAACCACCCAGGCGCCCCAACACAACTGATTTTTGTGTGTTGATTTTATATCCTACAACATTGGTGAATTTGTTTATTTAGTTATAATAGTTTTGGGTTTTTGTTTTTGTTTTTTTTTTGGTGTCTTTTGGGTTTTCTGCATAAGGTTGTCTATGAAGAGAGATAGTTTTATTTTTTCCTTTCCAATTTGAATGGCTTCATTTTTTTCTTGCCTAACTGCTCTTGTGAGGACTTCCAGTACTATGTTTGATAGGAGTAGCAAGAGCATACAACCTTGTCTTATTCCTGATGTTAGAGGAAAAGCTTTCTTTTCCATTGAGTGTGATTTTTACTTGTGTGCTTTTCATAAATGGGCCTTATTATATTGAGGTAGTTTTCTTCTATTCCTAGTTTTTTACCATGTTTTTATATCATGAAATGGTGTTGCATTTTGTTAAATGTTTTTTCTGCATCAATTGAGTGGTTATGTAGTGTTTGTTCATTGTGTTAATGTGGTATATTACACTCATTGATTTCATGTGTTCAATCATCTTTGCCTTCTGGGAATAAATCCCACTTGGTCATGGTGTAATAATCCTTTCAGTGTGCTATTGAAATCAGTTTGCATTTATTATGTTCAGGATTTTTTGTATCCATATTCATCAGAGATACTGGTCTGTAGTTTTCTTGTGTCTTTGTCTAGCTTTGGTACCAGAATAAGTAATGCTGGCCTCATTGAATGAGATTGGAAATGTTTCCTCCTCTTCAATTTTTTGGAAGAGTTTTAAGAGAATTGATGTTAATTCGAGTCTTCTGTTTTTCCTTAATTAGCTCGCTGAGGACTTGTCAATTTTGTTGATCTTTTCATAAAGCCGACCTTTTGTTTCATTGTTTTTACTATTGTTTTTGTGTTCTCTATCCACTTATCTCTGCTGTAATGTATATTATTTCCTTCTTTCTTCTAACTTTGTGTTAATGTTTTCCATTTATAATTTCTAGAGTTGTAAAGTGAGGTTGTTGATTTAAGATCTTTTTTCTTTTTTTTAACTTATTTACAACTATACATTTCCCCTGTTAGCATTGCTTTCATTGTGTTCCACAAGTTTTGTTATGTTGTGTTTTCATTTTTCTTTGTCTCAAGGTATTTTCTAATTTCCCTTTTTCTCTTTGTTTTGACCCTTTGGTTGTTTGAGAGTGTGTTGTTAAATTTTCACAGATTTGTGGATTTCCAGTTTTCTTTGTGCTATTGATTTCTAGTTTCATTCCATTTTGGTCATAAAAGGTATTTGTATCATTTCATTCTTGAATATTTATGACTTGTTTTGTGGCCTAACACGTGGTCGGTCTGTCCTGAAGAATGTTCCATATGTACTTGAAAAGAATGTATATTCTGCTGTTGTTGGGTAGATTATTCTGTATATGTCTGGTACATCCAGTTCGTCTTATTGATAATCTTTGTAGTTCTATCCATTATTGCCTTTTTTGTGTTAATTGGTCTTTGTGTTGTGCATCATTTTCATTTCCTCTCATTTCCTTTTATGTGTATTTTTTAGTTGTTCTCTTGTGTTTACTTTGGCAATTTCAATTAATATCTTAAGATTATAACATTCTAGTTTGAATTAATACCAGCTCTGTATCAGTAGTGTAAAAACTGTTCTTATACAGCTCCATCCTTCTTCTGTTTTGTTGTTACTGTCCTAAGTTACTTTATACAGTAGTACTGGCTTTTATGTTTACACATGTAGTTGCCTTTATCATTGTTATTTTTTTTATAGCTTTGAGTTATGATATAATGTCCTTTCATTGTAGCTGAATGATTCCCTTTAACATTTCTTGTGGGGCAGGTCTACTAGTGGTCAACTATCTTCAGCTTTTATTTATCTGAGACTGTTGTAATCCTCCTTTTTTTTTTTTTTAGGATAATTTTGCTGGGTATAGAATTTTTGGTCAATTTTTTTTTAGCACTTTTTTTTAAGTTTATTTATTTTGAGAGAGAGTGGGAAAGTGTGAGCAGGGGAGAGGCAGAGAGGGAGGGAGGAAGAGAGTGAATCCTAAGCAGACTCCACTCTGTCACTGCAGAGCCCAGCAAGAGGCTCCATCTCACAAACCATGAGATTATGACCTGAGCCAAAATCGAGAGGCCACCCAGGTGCCCCTCTTTCTCTACTTTATTATGTCAGTGCTTTGTGGCCTCCATGGTATAGGATGAGAAATTAGCTTTTTTTTTTTTTTTTTTTTTTTTTTTTTAAGAGGAGGGGGGGGGGGATTTTTTAGGGGGGGGGGGGGGGGGGGGGGGGGGGGGGAGAGAATATCTTTTTTTTTTATAATATGACTATTTTATTTTATTTTAATTTATTTTAATGTTTTTATTTATTTTTGAGACAGAGAGAGACAGAGCATGAGCACGGGAGGGGCAGAGAGAGAGGGAGACACAGCATCTGAAGCAGGCTCCAGGCTCTGAGCTGTCAGCACAGAGCCCGACGTGGGGCTCGAACTCACAGACTGTGAGATCATGACCTGAGCTGAAGTTGGACGCTTAACCGACTGAGCCACCCAGGCTCCCCTGAGAGAGAGAATATCTTAAGCAGGCTCCGTGCCCAGTGTGGAGCCCTACATAGGGTTTGATCTAATGAGGTCTAATGAGATCATGACCTGAGGCGAAATCAAGAGTCCAATACTTAACTGACTGAGCCACCCAGGTACCCTGAGAAATTAGCTTGTAATCTTACTTACAGCCCAATGTATATGACTTCTCTCCTGTTTCTTTAATTATTCATTCATTGTGTTTGTGTTTTGACCATTTTATGTTAACGTGACTTAGTCTGGATCTATTTGGAGTTTATCTTTCTTGGAGTTTGTTGAATTTGTTGGCTGTTCAGTTTCATGTCTTTAATCAGATTTTGGATATATATGTCCATTATTTGTTGAAATATTCTTTCTACCTCTTTCTCTCTTTCTTCATCTCTCATTATAAATAGATTGGCACATTTGATGGTGTCCACAGGTCTCTTAGCCTCATTTTGCTTCATTCTTTAGTCTTTCTACTTCTCAGACTATATAATTTCAATTGATCTACTTTCACGTTCACTGATAGTCTCTTCTACTTGCTCAGATCTCCTTTGGAAATACACTAATGAATTTTTCATTTTAATTGTTGTTCAGCACCAGAATATTTATTTGGTTCTGTTTTATAAAGTTTTGTCTGATTCCTTTTGTATCTGTTTAGTGAGGTTCTCTATATTGAGTCATTATTCTGGTTTTTAAGTGGCTCTTCTAACACTGTCATACCTGCCACAAGTAAATAGGAACATTTAATTTGCAGGTTGGAAATTACTTTAAATGTCAATGGTATAAATGTATCAATCAAAAAAAAGAAAATGACAGAGTAGATAAAAGACAGAACTCTATTATATGTAGCTTACAAGAAATTTACTTCAAATTCAGTGACATAAGTAGGCTGGAAATAAAAAGATGAAAAAGGATATACCATACAAATATTAACTTAATATTTGTATGGTATATACATTAATTTCTGTTAAGTTGACTTCAGAATAGAAAAAATTACTAGAGACCAAGAGGTACATTAAATAATGATAAAAGCATCAGTCTACCAGGAAGACATAATGATCCTAAATGTGTATATACCAAATGATAGAGTCCTAATCTACACTAAAAAAATAAAATAAAAAAGAAGATAAAGTTGAAAAAGGAAGAGATAAATCCACAGTTATAATTGAACACTTTACCATTCTCCTCTCAGCACCTGCTAAAACTATTAGACCTAAAACCAGCAAGAATATAAAAAATCTGAATACGATAAACCAACAGGATCTAAATGACACATATAGAACATTCTACCTAACCACATAGGAATACACATTTTAATCGAGTGCCCATGAAACACTCATGAAGATAGACAACCCCTTTCAGCAATGAAACAAGCCTGAAGAAATGTATAAGAATCTAAATCATATAGAGTGTTCTCTGACCATAATGGAATCAAATTACAGGTCAGTAATAGGAGAATATCTGTCTATTGAAAATTAAACCTGCTTCTAAATAATCCATGGCTTAAAAATTCTCAGAAAAAGAAATTTAATGGAAATGAAAATACGACATAACAAAATACAAGGAATGCAGCTGAAGCAATGTTGAGAAATTTATAGTGTTAAAATGTTACATTCGAAAAGGGAAAGATTTCATATAATAGAGAATGAAAAGCAAACTAAGCCCAAAGTAAACAGAAAATGAAAATAATAAATTTAAGAGTAGAAATAAATGAAATTAAAGAGAGAAAAATCACTGAAATGGAAAGCTACTTGTATGAAAAATCAATAAACTCGATAAACTAGCAGGGCTGATAAAGATAGAAAGTAGATAAAAATTACCTATTTAATAATGTAATGGTGGATATCACTGTAGACCCTATAGATATTACAGGGATGATAAGAGCTTACTATGAACAATTTTACAGACATAAATTTAACAATTAGTATGAAATGGCCCAATATCTTAAAAACACAACCAACTGCAACTTACTCAATACACAATTAATGTTTAATAGACCAATAACTAGTAAGGACATTGAATTTAGAATTGTGAAACTTCCAGAAAAGAAATCTTTAGGCCAAGATGGAAGTTTAACTGGAAAATTCCAAACTGGAGAATTATTTTAAACAAATTTAAGAAGAATTAACACCAATTATATCTAATCTTTTCCAGAAAATGGAAGAGGGAACACTTTCCGTTTCATTTTATGAAGCTAGTATTACACTGATGCCAAAACCAGGCAGAGAAAGTACAAAAACAAGAAAACTGTAGACTTAACATCTCTAACCTTAGACGCAAAAAATTCTCAAGAAAATATTAGCAAATTGAACCAAATAATGTGTAAAAACAATTATATAGTACAAGCAGGTGGTATTTATTCCAGGTATATGATATTGATTGAACATTTGAAAGTAAGAGTCCAAGAGTTCATTCTTTTTCATGTTAATTCAGATTTCTCAGCGTTATTTTTTGAGAAGACTGTCTGTCCCTTTGGAATGTTCTTGACATCCTTGTCAAAAAATCGTATGATCTTATATGTGGGAGTGTAGTCTGTACCACTACCACACTGTTTTGATTACTGTAGCTTTGTGTAAGTTTTAAAATCAGTAAGTGTGACTTGTAACTTTGTTCTTCTTTTTCAAGATTGTTTTTGCTATTTAAGGTCCCTTGAAATTCCATGTAAGTTTTAGAATGAAATTTTTTGTCTGCAAAAATGCCATTGGGATATTGATAAGGATTGGATTAAATCTACCTCGAGTAGTATTAATATTTTAATGTTATTAAGTCTCCTAATCCATGAACACTGGATGTCTTTTATTTTTATCATCTTCAATTTCTTTTGGCAATGTAGTTTTTTCAGTAGTAAGTCTTTAGCCTCTTTGATTAGGTTTATTCCTAAATACTGTATTCTTTTTGATGCTTTTTTAAATGGTATCATTTTAAGTGTTTTTTTTTCAGATTGGTCATTGTTTATTTTGAGAAATGCAGTCAACCTTTGGATGTTGTTTTTTCCCCCCTCTATTGTTATTTTCAATTTTTTCTTAGTTTTATTGAGATATAATTTGCATGCATCACTATATAAACTTAAGGTGTGCAGCATAATGGTTTTACTTACATATCCAGTTGATCCTTGAATAACGTGGGAGTGAGGGGTGCTGACCCTGTCCACAGTAGAAATCCATGTATATACCTTTTGACTCCCCAGCAACTTAATTCTAATAGCCAACTGTTGATCGGAAGACTTACCGGTAACATGGAGAGTTGATTAACACACATTTTGTGTGACACGTGTTAGGTACCATTCTTACGATAAAATAAGCTACAGAAAAGAGAATGTTATTAGGAAAATCATGAGGAAGAGAAAATACATTTACAATATTGTCCTGTGAAAAATCTGCTTATAACTGGGCCCACACAGTTCAAACCTGTGTTGTTCAAGGGTCAGCTGCATTGTTAAATGATTACTGCCATTAGTTTAGTTAGCATCCATCATCATATAGATAAAATAGAAAAAGCAAAAAATAAGAAAGAATTTTTTCCCTTGTGATGAGAACTCTTAGGGTTTACTCTCTTAACACCATTCCTGTATGTCTTAAGGTGGTGTTAACTATAGTCGTCATGTTGTACCTTCTGTCTGTAGTACTTATCTTGTAATTGGAAGTTGTATTTTTTAGCCACCTTTCTCCAGTACCCTCCTCCCACCACCACCTCACCTGTGGTAACCATAAATTTGGTCTCTTCATGAATTTGTGGGGTTTCTTCTCCTTTTAGATTCCACATGTAGATGAGGTCATACATTTCTCTGACTGACTTCACGTAGTATAATGCCTTCAGGGTCCACCCGTGTTGTAAATGGCAGGATTTCCTCATTTTTTTACAGCTGAATAATATTCTGTTGTATATATTTACCACTTCTTCATCTGTTCGTCTCTCATTGGACACTTAGGTTGTTTCTATGTCTTAGTTATTGTAAATAATCTGCTATGAACATAGGTAGCAGATATCTTTTCAAGTTAGTGTTTTTGTTTTCTTTGGGTAAATGCCCAGGAATTGCTGGATCCTAGGGTAGGTCTATTTTTTGAGGAACAAAATGCTGTTTTCCGTAGTGGCTAGGCCAGTTACATTTCCACCACCAGTATACAGGGGTTCCTTTTCTCTATGTCTTTATCAGCATTTGTTACTTGTCTTTTTGACCATGACCATCCTAACAGGACTGAGGTGATACCTCATGTGGTTTTTAAAATTTTTGTTTAATGTTCATTTATTTTTGAGAGAGAGCACATGCGTGTGCATGGGGTAGGGGCAGAGAGAGGGGGAGACAGAGGATTCAAAGTGGGCTTCGTGCTGACAGAAGAGAGCCCGACATGGGGCTCGAACCCTCTAACCAGGAGATCATGACCTGAGCTGAAGTCAGATACGTAACTGACTGAACCATCCAGGCACCCCTCTCTCATTGTGGTTTTGATTTGCATACCTCTACTCACTAGTGGTATTGAGCATCTTTTCATGTACCTGTTGGCCATTCATATATCTTTTAAGAAAAATGTCTATTCAGATCCTTTGCCCCATTTCTAATTGTATTATTTGTTTTCCAGCTATTCAGTTGTACGTTTATACGTTTGAGGTGTTAATCCCTTTTTATATTTATGGTTTGGAAATATTTTTTTCCCATTCTATAGGGTGTCTTTTTACTTTTTGATTGTTTCTTTTGCTTTACAGAAGCCTTTTAATTTGATGTAATCCCTCTTTCTATTTTGTTGCTTGTTAAGGTGTCATATTCAAAAAGCCCTTGGGGTGCCTGGGTGGCTCAGTCGGTTGAGCGTCTGACTTTGGCTCAGGTCATGATCTCGCAGTCTGTGGGTTCGAGCCCCGCGTTGGGCTCTGTGCTGACAGCCCGGAGCCTGGAGCCTGCTTCAGATTCTGTGTCTCCCTCTCTCTGCCCCTCCCCTACTAGTGCCCTGTCTCTCTCTCTCTCTCTCTGTCAAATATAAATAAACATTAAAAAAAATTAAAAAAAAAAAAGCCTTTGCCAATACCCATGTCAATACCGTGTTTATTTCTAGGAGTTTCATGTTTTCAGGTCTTACTTACATTCAAGTCTTAAATCCATTTTGAGTTAATTGTTGTTAAGTGGTGTAAGGTAGGGGGTATGTTGATTTTTGAATGCTGCAACTTTGCTGAATTCATTTATTTCTGACAGGTTTTTTGTGGCATCTTTAGAATTTTCTGCCTATAAGATCATGTCATCTGCAAACAAAGATAACTTCCTTTCTTTCTAAATTGAATGCCTTTTATTTCTGTGTCTTGCCTAGTTGCTCTGGATAGGAATTTCAGTACTCTGTAAATAGATACAACAAAAATGGGCATCCTTGTCTTGTTTCTGATCTTCGAGGAAAGGTTTCTGTCTTTTGCCCTTTAGTGCAATGTAAATTCTGGGCTTTCCATATATTGCCTTTATTATGTTGAGGTCATTTCATTCTATTCCTAGTTCATTGAATGTTTTTATCATGAAATAATGTTGAATTTTTTCAAATGTTTTTTTCTGCATCAACTGAGATGATCATGTTGTTTTCATCCTTATTTTTTGTTAATGTATATTACACTGATTGATTGTCTTATGTTAAACTATCCTTGCATTCCAGAAATAAACCATCCCCTGCCACCGCCCCGTGGTCACGGTGTGTATACTTTTTAATGTATTGTTGAATTCTGTTTGCTGTGTTTTGTTGATGTTCTCATTTCCTTTTCTACTTAGATAATTGAAGGCACACAGTTGCCTTTCATAATGAAGACATGCTACAGTATATAGTATTATTTACTCTGTCTTTACTACTAAGGAAAATATGTTCAGTGGAATGTGATAATATATCTTTCAATAATCATTCATACATACCAATATTCAGTTGCACATGCCTCACATTAATCACAACATATAGTCATATGCTACCTGGATTCCACACTATGTTTTTCAATCATGGTTGCACCTTTAGCTCCCTAGGAGTTTCTTTAATATATATGTGTATTCTTTTAATAATTCTTTAAATATATATATTTAAAACTAACAGTGCCAGAGCCACATTCCTAAATTCTTCAGAAGGAGACTAAGTGTCAGTAGTTTTTAAAAGGTCTCCAGGTGTAGACATGGTTGAGAAACCTGTTTTAGATGATTCTGACTACATATTAGAGCTACTATGGAAAATGGAAAACTATAGCAAAGTTGAATCAGAAACTCTAGGGAAGAAATTCTGGCAGTCTGTTTTTGAAAAGTCTCAATTTTTCCAAAGCACATTTACAGTTTTGACCACTAGTTCACAATTTTCTCAGCCACAGAAAAGGACAGTTAGCAAACTGTTTTAATTAAGGTCATTTACAGGGACTTCTTATGTAAAGCTTTTTATATTATGGACTCAAAAGAGATCCATATGTTTAATATATCAGGTAATAATAGCTGAGTTGTTCTCTTCTGACCATTAAGGAAATTGCTGTCGATATCTAGGTAGAAATATATCTCTGCTGCGTGGGGTGCAATAATAAGAGTAGGCAGGACCAAATTTTTTCTTAGGCAAGGGTGCTCATATGCCCAAACAGATACTCCTTTTTTTAAGCCCCAACATTTAGTGTAAAGCACGGCGGAGGTAACCTCAGTTTGGTGTATTCATAGGGCAAAAATAACTAGTTATTCACATATATTACAATGGATCCTTCAAATACAGTATAAGATAAGTGTATTCGTCTACTAGGGCTGCCATAAGAACATATCATGGACTGGGTGGCTTAAACAACAGAAATTTATTTTCTTACGGTTTTGAGGGCTGGAAGTCCAAGGGAGGTTTGGTTTCTCCCGAGGCCTCTCTCCTTGGCTTTAGATGGCCATTTTCTTGCTGTGTACTTACATGGCATTTTCTCTCTGCATACATCCTTGTTGTCTCTCTGTATGTCCTAATCCCTCCTTTTAAAGACACCAGTCAACTTGGATTAAGACTTACCCTAACTGCCTCATTTTAGTTACCTGTTTAAAGGCCTTGTCTCTAAGTATAGTCACAATCTGAATACTTGGGGTTAGGGCTTCAGTATATGATGGGAGTGAGGGCACAATTCAGTCTGTAACATTAAGTGGGTTCAAAATGTTCTGTGTAACTGAATGAATTAGTGAGTTGAATGCAATTATTTGGAATTGTTTTTTGCAATCTACATTTTACCATATCCTTAGAGTGCAATACCAACCAAGTCCAATAAACAACTTTTGGTTTACTGTGGCAGGTAGGTGTGCACCTTTGCCATCTGAAGGTATTTTAAAGTATTTAGAAAAAATGTCATAAATCTGGGAGGATATTGTAGCCTTACTTTATATCATTTATGATATGAATTTGTTTGAAAAATTCATTATGACCCATTTTAATTACTGTGATATTAATAATTAACAGTATAGAAACAGTAAAAGTGTGTTCTTTTGTTGTTTAAAGCACCTGAAAGCTAATGATATAACGATAAATGTTGCAAAGATTTATATTACTCTTACTTTCCAATTAGTGGAAATATTAAATAAGTTTTTATCTTTTGTGTACACACTGATGGCTAGGGAGAGGCAGTTACCCAGAAATAAGGAGTGTGTCTGGATAAAACAGTTACCGTTAATAAAAAAGAAAGTTTGCTTTTTTGAATTCCCGTAATTGACTGATTGCAGGCTTTATTATTCACTTATAGTTAGCCTGCTTTGTCTGAGTCCCTTCATTTAGGTATTCAAGCACCTTCTAGTTGCTTACAACACAGTATATACAGCAAAAACATGGTTCCTATTCATTGGGAGAAATACATTCTTCAAAAATTAAATCAAATATTTGAAAGACATTAGAACTCTGAAAGAAACAAAAGCATATGACAGAGGAACTTGACACAGAGTTTTCAAGGAGGGCTTCCCAGAGTAAGTGACATTTAGAGCTGTGATCTGAAGGAAGCTTAGGAGTTAAGGTTAGCTAATTTATGTGATGGAGGGGAACAGAGGATTCCAGACC
>NW_026057585.1:28999540-29002863 GCF_023721935.1 Panthera uncia
GACTTCGGAAGCAACGAGAACTTGTGCTCTGCTCTGGTCTCCTCATGCTGGTTTTATTTCAGACATCAAACTTATGAGCTCAAAAGGTAAATATTTTGAATTTGTTTCAATATTATGATTTTTAATGTTTCACTTGTATTAACATCTTTCAAGTATTAAATTCTAGCCCCCCCCCCTTTTTTTCTTAATGCCTCCAGTCTTGGATTTGATTCTTTTAGAAGTCAACATTCACTTGTGTTCTATCATCAAACAAAACTGGTAATCTACTGTATTACTGGAAGCCAAGTAGCTAGGCTTTTTTTTTTTTTTTTTAATTTTACCCACAAAAAAAAAAAAAAAAAAGCATTTTCTTTAAATGAGTAAAAAAAAGTAGTTTTAACAAGAGCAAATTTGCCAGTAATTAGATGAACCAGTCTTATGTCTTCCAGCACTTGGAAGCATGAAATTCATCAGAACTCTCATAGCATTAATTAAAAAGAATTTATGTTTTTTTAATAAAATGCTTCATGTTTTAGCTCCTTTATTCCTCTACCAAATGTGATTATGTGGGGGCTGAAGGGAATTCAGGTTAATATGTTGACACACTTAACAATGCAGGGTCATGTTGCACAATACGCTTCACTGGTTTAGTTCAGTACACCCCCTGACAGGGCCTAATCATCCCCTGCCCTAAAGGCAGAGGGAAAGAGAGGATTTTAATTACTGCTCTGTATGCAAGTTTGCCAGCATTAAATTGAGACATAATTAGGCCTCTGAATTTTAATAATTGTCCTAGCTAATTGGGCAGACAAGTACGTTATGCAGCATGGCGTGATTAGATAATTAGTATTTCCAAATGACAAAATTGGGCTCTTGATTACAAATTCTACATGAAGGGGGAAAAAGGTAGCAAGCAGATCTTTACAAGTCTATTAAGGGAGAGTTTAGCGATGTTGGTAATTTAAAGTCCATTAGGAAGCAACATTTCATTCTCAGAGCTGGGGGTCTGGGACAAGGGCCTCTGGCCAACACTGGCCTCCCACTTAAGTCTCCTCCCCAGGGTGCTGTGATTTCTCTGGGGTCTGCTCATCCACTCTACCCACCCAACCCCCCACCCCAAGCCTAGCAGTCATCACTGACCTTGGGTAAGGTCTCTTTGGCTAGACACCAGATGGCAGGTGATAACTCTGAAAAAGAAGTCATGGGATGTAGGAAGGGTAGAACAGAAAAGGGGTAACCTACCCAGTAAGGGTATATGTATCTATTGTGTCTTTCCTCTGCAGGCAGGTGTTCTTTCCTTCTTCTCCCAGAATTCACCACTTTCATTGTGTCATCAGCTCCACTAGAATTTTTTGGTGGAAAATCCTAAGTCAAAATCTTAAAATTTTGAGGTATTATATTATTGGGGTAAAGAGCATGGGCATTGGAGACTGGCCTGGATTTGAGATCATCACTCACTAGGAGTTTGCTCTTGGAGAAGTTACTTAGTTTTGCCAAATTTCATTTTCTTATTGGCAAAATGAGGAACCTTCCCCCCATAAGTTTGTTGATAGGATAAAATAAGATAATGCATATAATTTAAAGCACAATGCCTGGCATAGAGTAAATGCTCAATATTAGCTACTAGCTGTTAAATGCAAATTAAGTCAATGACTTTAGAAACTATAAGGTGGAAGTGCTGCTGGCTCTTTACTATGCTCTTTACTCACTCAAATGAGGCAAGGCTCCCTGGTTCCTGTGCTTCCTAAAAGAGGGACATCGTGTTCCATTTATGCTGGAGGATGCCCAATGGCAACAGTTGCCTTTACAACTCAAATGCCCAACCAGTTTTCCTTTCTGTCCATTTTTAAGAGGTTAGCATTGCAGCAAGCCTGGCCACTCAAATCATGGGGGCAGTTAATCTAAGAAGAATGTGGTATAAACTCTGGATCTTACCCCACCTTGTGACTCTCTCTTCACAAATGTCACTTTATTGCCCATAGAGGCATGCTCCTGGCAGCTAAACTTTCCTCACAAAAATCAATAGGCTGGGCTTCAGAGTTGTTTTTCAGGCAAAAGGAATATTAATTGGATACAAACCAGAATCCTTCTAAAAAATGATTGAGGGGCACCTGGGGGGGCTCAGTTGGTTAAGCCTCCAACTTCAGCTCAGGTCATGATCTCACAGTTTGTGAGTTTGAGCCCCATGTGGGGCTCTGTGCTGACAACTCAGAGCCTGGAGCCTGCTTCCAGTTCTGGGTCTCCCTCTCTCTCTGCCCCTCCCCTGATCATGCTCTGTCTCTGTCTCTCTCAAAAATAAATAAACATTAAAAAAAATGATTGAAAGGTGGTTGATGGATGATAATGTGATGATAGCTTGTTACAGGAAACTCAGAAGTTCTGGATGTATATCCATGTGTAGTCATTAAAGATGACTGTAAGGGCAAAATAACCATGTCTCCATAGTTTGGTCCAGTCAAGACTGTCTACCAGACTGAATGAGAATTTTGAATGACTTTCTCAGAGTTTGTGCGTTGTGGCAGATTCCAATTCAGAATGCAGAGTTCTCTCTGTAGGTAAACTTTATATCACCATGGCATAATCTCTACAGTACATAACACATGACTATCAGAGAGAAGAAGGCAACAACCTGAGACCTGAGGAAGACAAGGCACTTAAGATTAAGTATAGAATGCAACCATTCTGCCAGAAGTTTAAGAAGGGAAGAATAAGATATTATTCTCCTGGGTGGGAGGAAGGCCAGAGAGAAAGAGTGAGGATTCTTATGCCTGATCTCTATTTACATAGCAAGGTAACCACTCCTCTTGGGGCTTTGAGCCTCTGTTGTTCACAGGGACCCTTCTCTCGGGGTCACACGAGTGGCCTGGAGAGTTGGTGCAGAGTTCTAGCCTCACTGAACTTCCCAGATGCCAAGAGGAAACATCACCGTGGGCAGAGGGTGGGAGAGTTAATAACTGTCATAAGACTTTTCTTCCTCTGCCATACAATGCTAGAGCTTCTCTCCCGCTCTTTTTGAAGAAGTGCGTTTATGACTGATCGCTCAACACCTTGTTGGTTCTGATTGCAGAAAACACACCTTATAAATATATGATAACCATCCTGTAATAGAGAGTGTGACAATTTATTTCACAGTGCGTTTCGGGCTGCTAATTGATCGTTTCAGTCCAGGGACGATTTGGAATAAATTATAGCCATCAAAAGGATATCACAGCTCATTTTGGTGGAAGGCTTTCCACGTCGCTTCGCGTACGTCTCCAGGAGAGCGCCGATTGCACCAGCTGGCGGAGAGGAGGGGTGGGAGCCAGCGGCAGAAAAGGAGGCCAGCGGGGCGGGGCGGGGCGGGG
>NW_026057585.1:29003263-29018263 GCF_023721935.1 Panthera uncia
GGCCGGCGGGACGGGGCGGGGCCGGCGGTGGCGCGCGCGTGCGCGTGCGCGCGAGGCAGCTGCAGGTCCGCGGCCGGACGGTAGAGGCCTCCCTTCTGAGGCGGCGGCGCGGCCGCAACCGGCTGGGGCTCCGGTCCCCAGCTCGCGGGTCCTTCCCGACGAAGTCCCTGCGCGGCCCGACCCAGTGTGAGTATTCCCCACTCGCTCTCTTCCTCCCGCAGGCGGCACCGCCTGTTCATTAGAGGTGAGAGCGTCCGCCGGGCAGACGGACCTGCTGGGGGCGGGGGTGCTCACGTGCGGAGGGGCTCACCTCCGGCTCGCTGCTGCCCCTCAGCGGGGCTTCCCCAGGGCGTGGGTGGGGGGAGGGAGGTAGAGGTGCTTTCGCGGGGCGAGGCTCTTAGCTCCCGGAGCCGGACTAGCGAAGCGTGGAGTCGCCGCGGCCCGGTTGGGGGCTTTGTGTGCAGTTTAGAGTCCGTAGCTCTGCTTTTCACGGCGCAGTTGGGGAAGAGGGCTCGTGACAGACCCAGGCTCGCGGGGAGTCTTGCCCACCGCAAACCCCAGCGGAGGGCGAGGAGAGCGCGGGTCGGGCGGTTGGCAACGCGAGCCCGCGT
The DNA here is from genome assembly GCF_023721935.1 of Panthera uncia. Lineage (NCBI taxonomy): Eukaryota > Metazoa > Chordata > Mammalia > Carnivora > Felidae > Panthera > Panthera uncia. The sequence continues at coordinate 29,003,875 of NW_026057585.1, forward strand.
GGGGGTCGCCCGTGCCCGAGGTTGCGGGGCCGGCGAGTCGCTCGCTGGGGGATGCGGTGAGAGCGCCGGCCAGAAAGGTTAGGTGCCCAGACCCTGCCCACCCCTCACCCGAGGGGTGTGGAGCCGATCGCACCCCCAGACCCTCGTTTCGTTTTTATTTCCCAGCAAAGTGTGTGCGGTCGCCTGGCGGTCATGGAGAAGGGGGACGCAAAGGCCTAGCCCTGGATGGGATTCGAATTTGGAAAAAAAAAAAAAAAGTTTTTCCTATTCTTGTCGCAGGCACTTGCCTTTCTGGTCTCCCCGCCTCGCCCACGAGACCTCCAGGCAACTTTTATTTTCTTCCTAAGTTGAAGCGTAAGCAGGGTTGAGGCCCTTCAGCTCACACGTAACCAACCCCTCTGTCCCAAGTGCTCAAAGTCGGGGCTTCGCGCGGTACTCTTAGTTCTTTAGACCTCTGTCACGCTAATACGTTATGTCAGTCTAGGGCACGGATGTTTCCATGCAGGCGATTTTGACAGCAATCACCATACCAAGCTATTATGAAGTGTGATGTCAGTGCGTTCTGGAGGACGGATAATATATAAGCCAGTTCTTGACACGCTATCTTACAAGGAAACATCTGAGACCATCAGGAAGAGGCATTTTAATTCACACACCAAAAATATTTTGTGTTTGGTTGACATCTTTCAAAATGCTGAAAGAGGTAGTAACATTTACCATTTTGTAGGTATTTATCAATATACTCACAAAAGTCCCCCAGGAAGGAGGAGGGTTTTATCTTCTTGCTGTTCTATCATATATGCCGAGGAACAGAGATGTTATGTGTCCTACCAAATAGTCCACAGTAAGTCAGGGAGAAGGCGCTATTTATGAAACCAAACATCTTCTAAAACTGGAATAATTGGAAAAGTGAGGAAGCTAGTTGTGCAAGAAAATCATCTGGTAGCTTGAATGAGAGACCCATATGCTTTTAGTACAAGTGCTGGGTATGTGAAACGTACAGTTTATCTCAGGTATGGAATTCAGGTAAATATTCTGTAAAGCTCCAGTCTTAATGACTACTTAGGTATTACTCTTGGGTATTAAAGACTGATTTTATCAGGAGTCACTTAAAACAAGGGATTAAGTTCAAAAGTATTGCGAGGGCCCTGATGAATGAATTCTGACATCTGAAGTCATCCAAATCTAAGCAAATACTTTAGGCTTGATACTATATAATACAAACTGTATTTACACAGACCAGATTCTGTAGGAGTCAGTTTTACCATGGACTCCGCATGTGTTGACTCAAGGTATGATTTTCTTTTCCTCCATTCATTAATTCACTAAGTATTTATTCATTATCTGTTATAGGTCCTCCGTTTCACTTTGCCATTGAACATGATCCCCATAAGCAACTAATAAATAATTGTTGAAGTGTAACTAGAATATGTGTATCTTCTCCTGGCTCCAGGAAATTTGAGGAATATTATTATGAAAGAGTTAAAAACTGTGGCTTTTCATTTATACAAATGAGAGATTGGATTGATTACTCTCAAGTAGTAAGTCAAGGAAAGAAAAATTGCAGGTCAGGAAGTTTTCTCCAGCTAGTGAGTGCCCTGTACCTACCCAGTGGCATGTGTTTGTTTGTTTTTTTTTTTTTCCCTTTCCTTAAGGCTTTAAAAACAATGTTTAAAGGGCTTGCGTGATCGAATGGGCTTATGACATTCTTTTAATTATTTTAGAATGTCAAGTTTTCCTAAAAATGTCTTGTTCCTCATATGGTATACTGGACTATCTGGTTTTGTGTGAGTAAAGGCATGATATTTTTAGTTAAAATCAAAGCCACATACTCCTTTCTCTCCCAATCTGAAATAAGAATGGCCTACAGTTAAGCAAACAAACACATCCCAAGTAGTCACAAATACACCTGGTTAAAACTCATTTTCATTGGTTTAATAGAAATAGAAAAAACATACCCAATATGTCTATCCCGATTATTTATAGTTTGAATGTTTTTGTGGATAATGCTTCAGATAATTCAGAACAATGCCTATATTCTTGAATATCAAGACATTTCTGTGTGAAATGTATAAGATGCACCTAAAGAATGTCAAATTTTGTGAAGTACAGTAATAGAAGATGTTAAGAATAATTTTATCTCTACTCTAAATGTGTGCTGTAGAGCTGAAACTGTGTAACCAGGATATGACTATAAACTGATGTAGACAACTATACCAGGACTTGCACATATATTTTAGTGTGTCTTTATCCAGCTAGTCATCCTGGAAGTTTGCAATGATGCGTTCATTGCTGCCATTGATCAAACCTGTTTTGGAGCTCTTCATTAGGCATTGTTTTCAAAACTCACAGCACATCTTGTTAAAAAGCCTAGGCAGTGGTAAGTCATCTTCTTTTGTAGACTTTCAGTGCCCTGAAGAGTAGGGAGACTGATCAAGTCAGGGTAGTATAATTTGGGATCAAAACAATCAGAAGGACAATTAGATGGCTTTCTTTAGTAGCTTTTAAACTAGTTCTAAAGTCATTATACAAACATAGTTTGGATAATGGCAGCACCATTGGAATAAAAGTAGCTGCCAAGGGACAGCTTTAAGAAAAGTGCTCATTTGGAGCTGTACATTCTCTTTGATTGTCAATGAATTATTAATTTAACAGTCATATACATGTATAGTACAGTGGTATACAGTACAGAGACATGCTCAGAAAGTTACGTTGTCAAGAATTTGGTTGATCTGGATTTTATGAGAGTTCAGTTTTGCTGCTATGATTACAAAAGCTGTTAAGTTCTAGAATATGGAAATGGATAGGAAAAATCCAAGATGTCATGGGCTAAATTCAGGATTGCCATATATAGTTCTATAGAACTGGTGCTCACATTCCTTGAAATATAAAAGAATCATACTCAGTTAAGAAACCAAATTTCACCTGTATTCTATTTTGTGAGCAAGGCATTCACCATTACCAAAAAATTCGGTGATCCTTAGACTGTAGGTTAAATGTAACCTGTGGGTTGAAACGTTTGTCATGTTTAGTAGTTGGTTGTGAATACAGACCCCAAAGTAGATATGTAGTAGAACCACTGTGTACTGCTTTAAGTTAACAATATACTATCAAAATATAGAATCATGAAACTCCTCACCCAGTGAAGTTAAACTCTTATATTCAAGACCAGAATATGAGAGAGGGAATAGAAAGACTAGGAAAAGAGAAAGAGGTAGGTCATGGGACTTTTGAATCATAATTAGTTGAATTTATTTGAGGGAAGAGTTTATAATTCCTTTCCAAAAACCACTAGCAAACAATTTAAAATCTGAGGGAATAGTTGAGATTCAACTCCAGCTGAGACTGTATGGAGTACCAAGAAAAGCAGAAAGAATGTAATTAGCTGTGTAGGAATTTTTCTAAGAGTTCAGGTCTAATACCTTAGTATTATATAAAGGGCCACGGGATCATTAGTGATTAGCAGGGATTCAGACCATAATGATGAGAGATCAAGGCCAGGGGACAAAGATGAAAGAGCCTTCCAGCTTAAACTGAATGTTGCAAATGCTGGTGCACTTACATAGGGAAGGTCAGCCAGCAGATAAAGAAATAGGGCAACAGTCCCAAAGCAACAAATGTGTCCTTCTCTTTCACCCAAGAGTTAGATTGGATATGGAGACTAACCAAGTTTGAGCTGAGACGAAAAGAATGACCTTATTTCAACCGTTTATAAGGTCTGGAAATTTGAGTCCTGTCTGCTTTGATGAACTTGGATATTGCCCAGAAATTAGGGAAGGGGACCTGCTGGGTCCTGGATACCCAGGGCTACATACCCAACTTAAAGGTCAGTGAACAAGGTAGACAGATCCAGTTCTTTTCTGGGTAGACCTGGTTTGTCCATTAGGTAGACTAAACAACTCCTAAATTTTACATTATAAGTACAAGGAAATATTAGGTACCCAGGAAATCCTCAATAGATACGACAATGGTGGAAAAATAAGTGACGTAATGTTAGCCTTTCTTTTGAAATGGCTAGCCTAACCATTATGTCTATTCATCTTCTTTTTTTTTTAATTTTTTTTTTCAACGTTTATTTTATTTTTGGGACAGAGAGAGACAGAGCATGAACGGGGGAGGGACAGAGAGAGAGGGAGACACAGAATCGGAAACAGGCTCCAGGCTCCGAGCCATCAGCCCAGAGCCCGACGCAGGGCTCGAACTCACGGACCGTGAGATCGTGACCTGGCTGAAGTCGGACGCTTAACCGTGAGATCGTGACCTGGCTGAAGTCGGACGCTTAACCGACTGCGCCACCCAGGTGCCCCTGTCTATTCATCTTCTATAGACTTAGTAAACATCCAAATGTTTCTTACTTTGAGTCGAAATATTAAATTTTGTCTATAGGATTGGGGTGAGGAGGCTCTTAGTAGTTTAAAGCCCATCTCTTTATTAATAGGGTCCTGGTGGTAGATTTACAAAGTTCACATGTGGATCCAGAATATAGGAAAGGTGAGAAATTGCCCTGAAAATTGGGAAGTATGTGGTAGAAAGAAAACTGGACCAGGAGTGGAGACCAGGTTTACCATGTACCAATTGTGTTACTTGGAGCAAATTTTGGTTTCCTTTTAGGCAAAATGTATATCAATCATAGTGGTACCCCATGGATCTACTTCAAAAGGTAGTTTTGATCCTAATCTGAGACGAAGTAAATGGAAGGACTTGGTTTATTAAGTACTGTGCAAGTGCAGGATTTTGTGTGCCACTGCACAGGTTTTGTAGGTAAAGGTAAGGATTGTAACTCTTGAGCTATACACATATTTAAACCAAAATATAAATGAAGATGGAAACTTACCTTTGGGAACTTGGGATAATAGAGTGGTTTTAGCATGGATACTAGAGACAGGTGGATAATGTAGTCATTATTTCTCCTTTCTCAGGTTCATAAGAAGTAGTACTCTGTTGCCATTGCAAGAGATTTTAAAAAAATAAAATAAAAAGCTTCCTGAAGGGCTGTTGGTTGTAAAGAAACCTGCCAGCTTGCTTAATACTATCAAGTCCAGATCTTCAGCATTGGCACTGAAGACACGCTCTCTATGTGGGGGGAAAAGTAGCCAGACTTCCAGGCCTTGTTTTTTGTACTCTCAGAAGTTCTTCTTTTCTTAGACATTTCATTAATTCCCATTGCCATCTTCATATCTTACGGGAGGACAGAAGCTGATTGAAGTTCCATATATTGGTGTAATTGGTCAGCTGTGAACATTTTTTTGCAATTGTTATTCCTCCCACAGGAGCAACCCATTTTTGCTGCTGAGGTAGCACAACCTCCCCCCAACCCCTTGCAGGCTTTAAAAAAAATTAACACTTGTATCTTTTATTTTTTCCTACTTTCCTCTGTGTATTTAAAAGTTACAGAGGCTCTTGTTCTTTCCCCAGCAGCGGCTCCAGCTCACAGAAACACAAGTACAGATACAGATAAGACAGCATCATTGGCTCCCACCAACAGGGGGCATGGCTCCAAGACAGGAGGGGAGAATAGGAGAGGTCTGGGATGTTATGGGGCAGTATGCACTCATCTTTCCTTCTGTCAAGTTTCAGAATCTACCCTACTAAAGAGTAAAAACAGTGCCCCTTGTCTGAAGTCATTGGTTAAAGGGAGGTTTCCTGGAAGTTTGTTGAATATCTTCCACACAGTGATACTTCATGAATTCACATTCTGTGAGGCACAGTGTATTTGAGCCAGTGTCGTATATTGCAGCATTTGATTGGTTTCAGGTAGTCTGTGTTTGAATATCACATCTGTTACTTGCTGAGTGGTTTGGGCAAGTTTCTTAATCGCCCCGAGCCTTGTTTTCTTTATCTGCAAAATGACAATAATAATAGTATCTGCTTTTTAGGATTGTTGTACCTGATTGTTTAGGATTGTTGCTGTGTGCTCAGCAAATAGGAGCTATATTTTTAGACTCTGGGGAGTGAGAAAGGAATACAAAGGAATTCCCATTTTCAAGGAGCTTACAATGTGGTTGGAAGGGACTGAGTAAAAGAAAACTGACAAGACCGTGCAGGGCAGAGAATAGGCATGCCATATAAGTGTTGCAGATAATGAAGAGTTCAGCAGTCTGCCAAGGACTAGGATGAATGGTGAAAGATTTCAAGATAGAGGTGGGAATTATCTTTGGGATTTGCAGGCTGGGTGGGATTCAGATATATATGGTGGAGTTGAGAAGGCATTTCGGATGGCTGGGAGAAGTAGTGATCAGAACACACAGTATAGCAGGGGTGGGAGTATGCCAGAGTGGAAAGTAAACCAGCTTTTGAGACAGATATATAAGCACAAGAATCCTGTCTCTGCGGTGAGATTTTGGTTGGACAAGTATCTTAACTTCTTTAGTCTCAGTTTCTACAACCTGAAAATGGGTGTAATCATATCTCCTTAAGTTGAAGGGGTTAAATAAGATAATGTTTGTAATGCCTAACATGGTGCCTGCCACCTCACAGGTGTTCAGTGAAATGAAGATAATCCATGTGGTGTTTTGAGAGGACAATGGGAGGGCTGTCTGAAGAGCTGTCTTGCCTTGTGTAAACTAGTAGTGGAAAACAAACCAGAAATGTCCAGTTAGGGAGAGTGGTGAGGAGGCTTAAAGGCCAATTTAAGGAGGTAGGGCTGTTACAGGCTATCAGAGCTATCCAGGGCTTTCCAGTAATGTGAGGGTTTATGGTAGTTAATATCAAGGCACTCTGAAAGCTGTTTTGGAAAAAGGAAGAAACTCACTTTGCACATGTAAGCTGACAGGTGTATAGATTAGGATAGTGGAAGGGTTACCAGACCTGGTTGACCTGGTCTCTCTAAAGTTTTTTTTATAGACAGAGCTAAAGACTAAACAGTGTGGAGTTAGGGAACCTTTGTGTTTCGTTTTGTGTGTAGACTCCTAATAGTGTCACTTGTCCAGAATAAAATCAGTATAGACCCACAACTTTGGAAAATAGAACTTGATGTTCAGGGACTGTAAAAGGTGGGAAGTAACTTTAATGCTAAGTAAGTCTTAGAACTTGCTTTAGCTTAAAAAATAGCCCTTTAAAAATTTTTGTTCCTTTCTCCTTGTTAATGAAAATGAGTTTGTGCCTTTCGTTGGTTTCCAGGAAGACATAAGTACAGGTCATTTGTAGCAGTGTAGAGTTTGAGGTTAGGATTGTAGTCACATTGGGTTAAATGGTGAGGTAGCAAAATGATAATTTTGGTGACTTTGTTTGGTGACATTGTGATTTGGATGAGAAAATGCTGTCCTTTCCCTTTGGTTTAGAGGGGATTTATTTATATTGTCTCATTTTCTCCTCACCTCTCTCTTTTTTCTGCCCATTGTAGTTTTGTAATGGGAGAATAAATGGTAGAGAATTGTTTTTCTAAAGAAAGTTGCATTGATTATATGGACACCAGTTTTTAAAATGTGAGGAAATTGCAACTACCTATTACTTTTCGGTGGTAGGCCTTAAACATGTTAAGCAGGAAAGGATAACTGACCTACCATTGATTTCCTGAATTTCACTGTTCTCCCATCTGGGGGCAAGGGCAACATGGTGCTAATAGCTCTGAGGTGTCTGGGGTATCCCGGTAGTTAACTGTAGCCAAGTATTGCTTCCCTTGGAAGGAGGATGCACATGCCAAGGGGATTGTGCACAGTGGTTGACAAACATAGAAAGGGGATAAATGACAAAGGAAAAGGCAGGCCCTGTGAGGTTAGAGGCAAAGCAAGCTGGCTTAGTCCTGTTGCTTCTGAGCAGGGGCAAGGAGTGTATTTCATTTCTCATCCCTTGAGTTTATTTAAATTATCTGTTGGGGTGGGGGTGGAAATAAGGCTGATTAATACTAAGATGCAAACATGAGGATTATACCCAGCTTCTGATACTCCTTTTCACTCCATCTTGGAAACTGAAGACCACAAAAGAAACTTGTTGGAAAGGAAGGAAGGAGAGAAAGCAAAAGGTATTTCTCCACTTTTTAATGAGAGGTGTTTTTTGAATATATGCTATTTTTGGATTTTTGGTATCCATGCCACCCTAACAGATCATCCACAGTAGCTCCTGGCTGAAGCCCTGGCCAGCGGGGTTTGAACCAGGGGCAGGTGGTATTGGACAGAGGGTATTCAGGGTGCTGCTGTCATTAATTTTGCTGAAAGAGCCTCATCAGAGACCACATGTCCCCTCCTTGGTGGGTGACATTGAGCCTTGGAGAGGGCCTCCATGCAGTTTTCAGCCTTGCCCCCTCCTCCAACCCTTCTGCCTTCTGCTTCTGCAGTGGGACCTCTCTCTCTCTCTTCCCTTTTTTTTTTTTCAATTAAATGAATTAATTACCAGGCGTTTAACTTTTTGCCAGACTCTTTCATTATGCCCAGAGTTGTTGCTGAGCGGCAAAGGGAAGTAATAACATTCGCAGTGAGGGGCAAATCCTGTTAATGAACAAATTAAAGTTCAAACAGTGATTCAAGTTCACAACCTCTCCGTGGCTCTTCTCTTTAATAAGAGTTATACATGTTACTTTCCTGCTCTTTTCTCCTTTTTATTACTTTTTAAGCTTTTCATCAACACTGCTGGGGCATATTTGAGGCTCCCAGCCTTTCAGCCCTGACAAGGACTGGAGCACTTATAATCCCATCTTAATTTGGCAACTTTTGTAAAACACATAAAGGGCCCAGGGTCACTTTTGGTCACCAGGGCCCAGTGACCATCTAGCTTCCACCTCCTTCCAGGGCTCTGTGGGTTGCTCCTCTCCCTACACATTCCTCTTCAGCAATCAGGATCTGATCACTCACCTTCTTGCCCCTGGGCACCGCTTTGCCAGGCGGGGCTGCAAGGGTCTGAGCCTTTGCCTCTCTCTGTCCTTCTCCTGTTGTCTTCTCCACCTACCTGGTTGCAGCCCTTAGAGGGAAGGGGACTCGGTGAAAAGAGGGAGGAACCTTCAGACTAAAAGCTGGGAACCTTTACAGGGAAAGGATCCCCTCCTGGCCACCATTGTTACCAAATGCTGCTTGCCTCATTTAGGGGACCACGCAGATGCTGAAAGGCCCAAGCCTCATTGGCCCAAACCAGAGCCAGGCAGGGGCCTGGTGGGGAAGGAGCCCAGGCGGTATTGGGTGCCTGCCTACTTCTCTCTCTCCCTCTTTTTTTTTCCCCCTCCCCATACTGTGGATTGCGTGGGGGTCTTTTCCACCTCCATGCCTGGCTTCTCACCACCATTCCCTGAGCGTGGCTTGATATAATCACCATGACAACTGCAATCTACGAGCATACACATAATAGAGATGAAATAGACAAAAGATTAGCATGCCATGAAAAGTACAATAAGTTTCTTATTTAGCATTTAGATAACTGTCTTTCCTTCGGAGCAAGCTTCAAAGTTGAAGCCAGTTTAGACCAAGAGGATTAATTCTTTCTCCCGCATGCTTCATTGAATCTCTCATTACCAAACTTTGTCTGTATTGATGTAAGATTTGATTGAAGATTAGAGCATTTAGCAAATCTTGCTTTTCTGCATGTATCAGGTCCTTTCAAGCACGGATCGCAGTGCCCAGTGGTCAATACCCTTACTTTTATCCAGTGTCTGCTTCATTTAAACTTAATCAACTCCATCAACGAACTGGAACAGGGAAACGTCCCTGCGGTAAGAATGTTGTGCTTTTGTGGGATAATTCTTTGCTCTTTCCCGATCCGTTGCCGTTAAACCTAAAATTGCACTATGATGAACTTTTTTTTTTTAATCAATATGATAATGACAATTGGGCCTGAATGCTCTGGTAGGACTTAGACTTGAGCTGAATCTGGTTTCCATCACTAAAACAACTTCTGGTCCTATGATAGTCCGCCTCCTTTTGTGTGGCTTTAATACCTTTTCTTCCCTGACATTGAATATTGCTCAAGCTGGAAAATGATGCATCTTTGTAGGGAAGGCTCATATGTCACAGCCAGAAAGTGAAGCAGACCGATTGGTTGTGTGAATTATCTGACTTGCTGCAGTGAATTATTTGCACTGTTTCCCTACCTAGTCAACAAGTTCCTGAGGTATAGTAGAGATCAATCAAAACTGACAGCCTGCATGTGAAGGCTTTACTGTGTAAATCTGGCGCACTCCTCCTAGCCATGCCGGCCCTGGCATCTGTATATCATTTTTATACTGCTACCAGTAGAGCAATTTCAAAAGTATTTGCAAGGAAAATGCGTGTCCCCATCTGTTCCTAGAAGCATAAATGTGCCACCTTCAGAGGGTTTTCACTGGTAATCATATCTTTAATGATCAACAGACTAGTGATATATATTTTTCCATAAAATGGGGTTTTCTTCACTTTATTGTGATTGGCTAGAATAAATAGCTTTTCCATATGTTCGGGAGATAAAATATAAGATTAGCAGAGGTCGTTTGTTGGATAGTAAACAAAAGAAACAATTCATTCCAAATAATCTTTGAACAGAAGCAATGACAAAATTAAGTTGCAATAACAGAGCATCTGAGGCCCCACATCAAAAAACAGACCTTGTTCCTCCTTGGAAAAGGAGCCGTTTAAGAGTAGAAACTTAGAGTCTCCTAGAGGACTCTGGTGGCTTATTTTCATGAGGCAGGGGAGGGAAGGAGCAGGGTAAGAAGGAGAGGCTAGAATAATACTTATTTGTTCTACTTCTGTTTTAAAGTCATATTTCCTATCCCTTTATTTTTTAAATTTATTTTTCAAATTCCTTTCCCTTTATTTTACCTGCTATTTGCCCATCTTCACTGCAGCACCCTCAGTAAGTGTGTTCCGAAAGTAAGAAAATGCAACCTTGCTGAATTTCTCTTCAGGCCTATAAGGAGATAGGGATGATTCTTGTACTTAAAAAATTAAAAGGCTGGCTTCCTCCATGGGAGATTTCTCTTCTTTCATAGAAAAGGGTGACCTTGAAGAGCCGAGCACAGTACCTGCCTTTAAGTGAAATTCCAGAGCCATGCAAAAGCTATCTCAAGATAGCCAAGACCCACCAGAAACCCCCTGGGAAGTGTTCTTAGCAATCTGATCCCACCTATGTAGGTTACAGTCTGAAGATACAATCAGGCCCTGACCTGCCTCCCCACACTTGTACCCACACATGTATTCTCCACACTCAGCACCCAAGAGGCCTACCCCTTTTCAAATGCAGACATTCTTAGTTCTGTAGACACTGTTAGAAGTTTGGAAACTTCTCCAGGATTTCTGTTAGAGGTCCACTGCCTAATTAGTAATCTTCAATCCTATTTTATTTGCAGAGTTGGGAGAGAACCTCCTGTTCCACAAAGGACTGACGTTAGTTGTAAGATGCCTGAATCTATGTAAACAATGTCTTCAGCCTTCAGGCTCTCCAGAAAATAGGTGTAGAGCTGTTTAGACCTGTTTTCTACATGTCAGGAATTGAGAATGAGAAGTTGGGATGGGAGTTTCTCTGAAACATTGAAATTAAGAGCAGTTAGGTTAACTGTTCAGCTGATTCTTTATTGTTATTTTTACCCCCTTGGGACAATGTGGGTGTTGGGGGGGGGGATTCTGTCCTTTCTGTATATGTTACCCTCTTCACCCCCGTATTCCCCAGATTTTTTTTTCCTCTCTCCAAATGCCTATTGCTCTCACTGCAGCAGGAGTGTATAGGTATTAGTTTGAAAATTGGAAATGTGGTGTTCAGGCTGATCCTAAGCAGAAAGTCTATTAGCATCTTAGACCTGACTTGTGTTAATTTCCTGGCCCCAGTGAGGCTTGGGAACACTGACAAATCAGTAGAAAAAATAGCTCACTTAAGTCTCTGGCCAGAAGAAGATGGGAAAGCTACCAACAAAAGATTTTCTTTTAAAATTTCCCCTTAATCTTAGAAACATAATCTTATAGGCTGGGTTGTACATAGGTAAGTGTAGACTTTATAGGATTTTACAGGTAGATCACATTTTGCCTGATCTGAAACTGTATTTGCTATAATACTACAATTAAGACTGAAAGAAAGGGAAGTCACACTTGTGGTTGCCACATTGTATTGTGATATACTGCAGATCTGCAGTCTGCAGTGAATTTGCTTGCTACAAGGAAATTCTGGCATGTGTTGTGTATGAATGAAACATGATTTACACTCAGTTCAAAAAATTGAATTTCCTGATTTCTATATATCTTAGTTTGAAACCCATTTTGCATTGAATTTCTGTGTTGTTTTTAGAAAATGAAAAGAAGTAAACTCACCAACTGATTTTATGTGGGAGAAATAAATGTGTGATGTTTGCTCCTTCCCTTGTCCAGGAGGACGAGGCTGTTAACTATAGGTGGGACATTTCCCACTCTGTTCTCCTGTGTCCAGGGGTCCTGTTTAACCTACAGATCTCTGCCAGGAATATTGCTGTCCACACGGGAGTGGAAGACACTGCAGAGCTTACCTTTGGGTCTCAGGTTGGCTGAAGCTCTGAACCATAGAACTGCAGGCATCCAAGGTTTTCCTAAACACTAGATTGGAGCCATTTGCAACATATAGTCCTTTGCTGCTTCAGAACCACAGACCCTCTACATGTGCATATCCATAGCAGATATGGACAAGCATTGCAAATTTTAAAAACAGACATACTATGTTCAGGGTGAAAATTACTGCAGCAACAATGCCATCTCTTTCCCTCCAAAGTCTCACTGCCACCAAGCAACCTCATCAATAAATCCAAGCTTATTTCACTGAAAATGTACTTAATTCCAGAAAAATTACTAGATATGTGTGTGTAGCAATATTATTTGTTAACCAGTTTTATGAAAAAACCTCTCCCACCTTAGAAGAAAATATTGAACCTTAAACTCTAATTCAGATATTTAAAAACATGTAGTTTAATACAGTGTTATTTTGCATATAATGTCTCATGATTGTAATATGCATAGTATTTGATTTTTTTAGATACCCCTTAACAAGACAGGGGAGCAAGCAGTATGGTGGTTTGCAAAGAAGTTCAGATTTTAAAAATAAGCTTAAGGAATTGCCTGTTTTAAGGAAAATAAACTCAATTGATTGTTAAAACAAAATGAACTATTAAAACTTAGTGCCAATTAACAATCTTTAAATTACTGATGAAATGCCACCTGGATCTTAAAAATGCCAAGGTGTTTAAAGTTATCCGAAAATGAAAAATTTGGAGGAATTGAAGTACCTTTTTTGTTCTCCCTTACTCTGAACAGGATACTAGTAATACTTTGTCACTCCTGGCTTTTACTGGGAATTTTCATCTTGTTCCAGAAGGAAATAGCAGAAAAGCAACTTTTACAGTTAATAGCCTCAGTCTAAAGAACGTTATTTCTAGGCAGAATGTCTACAGTCACCCTTGTCTGTGAACACTCGTTAAGGATGTGTTTTAATTTTAGGTCAGAACAACTGGGTTAAGATCTGGAGAAGACATTGAGTTTTCCCTATGGGGGAAGGAGGGGGAGAAAGGAAGCTAATTGAGTTTTACTGTGCGGCGGAAGGACTACTCCAGGCACCAGTGTGGTAAGGAAAAGTGGATTTGTAAGCAGCGTTCTTCTGCCCGTCCATGTCTTAACCCACTTGGAGCCATTCACCTTGGGAGCAGGTTGCGGGTGGTCACTAGAGACCTCCATCTCGCTCACTTCCTCTCAATGGCCTTTTGCCCAGACTTAAGGTACCTTCTTCCAGGATTCCCCTCCCCCATCCCAACACAAACGGCGATGGACGGACAGCTGTTTCGTGAAGCCTGCTGGTCATCCCGGAGGGGAGCAATCCTGTCCCCTCTGGGCGTTCAGAATCCTACTTTAGGATCCTTGCACTCCGCAGTGCTGAAAGTCAGCGAACAGTTCTGGTTCGGGGCCTCGGGGACACGTGACCCGCGGGCAAAGTCCGGGAACCGTCGGTGGGTGACGCTAGGCGCGACTCAGCTGTTCCGCAGCCCGGCGCCTTCTGACGCCTTCTGACGAACCTGGCCGCGAGCGCGGAGCGCGGCGGCCGAATGACCCTGGACCCAGGTCCGGTCCGACCCCCGTGAGCAAGTGTCAGCCTGAGGATGCACCCTGCCCTGGCGGGGCTGGAGGTCGACCTTTTGCACAGGAGAGGCTGACTTGAGGGCACAGGCACGTCCCCAGTTACTACTCGCCGCGGGTCAACCCCGAAGCAGGCGCGCAGGGAAAAGGTGAAATGGGGACTGTGCCCTTGCTGCCCGCCCTTGCCCCTCTTTGTGTCCCAAGACATGGCCTCGAGAGTACAGACGCGGCTCCGGGCCGCAGGGCCAGAGACCCTGTGGTTTCATTCCGCTTGGCTTCAGGCGAAGGCTGAGATGGTCGGGGTAGGCCTTACGCCGGCGGCAGAGGCCCTGCCAGTGGGAGGGGGACGGGGAGCCTCGGCAGCGTCAAGCGGCCTCTCTCCCTTATTTCCAGACATTTCCGACGAAACG
>NW_026057585.1:29023263-29044478 GCF_023721935.1 Panthera uncia
TCCTCTTTTCCACATTATCAATTGTGGGTTTTTTTTTTTTTTTTTTTTTTGTTAAGACACAATGTACCTTTAAAAACAATTAAAAAATAATATAGAGCCCTGGGATTTGATGTAGAATTGGGTATTTGTGACAAGAGCACTGGTTTTCCTGTAATAAGGAAAGCAAACCCAACCAGGAAAAGAGGCAGATGTGTTTCTTTGCAACAGTGCAGGCATATGAAATTATACAGATCTCACTGAAAACTAGGAATGATACAACTTGAAAATTTAACCAAAATTATTTTTTATCAGTGAACAAAGTCCATTGTAAAGCACTGTATGTATTTTTTCAGATCTCTTTCTTTTCCTGAAGTCACATTTGTAGTTTCTGGTAGAGGGACATAATTGGGAAAATTAAATACATAAAAAGATGAAATTTAAAAGTATAAAATTCTGCCTTTCTGATAAATTTTATGTTCCCTGTTTCCTTGATTTAAAGAGGACGTTCTAATATTACCCTTACAGGGGACACATTTTTATATACATGTTATTTTTGTTTAGAAATTGTGAGCTAGTGAAGAGTGAAAATGACCTTGGCTATTGTACTTACTTATTGATAGAAATAATAACCTTTTTATATCTGAATTCAAATGTCTTCTCTACTAATCATGCAACTTCCATACATTTCAAAGAGATTTGGATTGCATGAAAACAGGAGGCTGGAGCTTCCTACGTGCCCCCGTGTTTGTGTTCATACAGAATATTTATGCAATATTCCAACTTGGCTATAATCTATAATTCCTGGCTATTATTTCAGTTGCAACTATAATTTTTAGATTAATGGTTATAATTTTGGTAGGGAATACATGAAAAGTTATATGTTCATGCTTGAAAGGAGGATCATTAAATATTCATTATTACCACTCAAATTAGTTGTCATGCTCTATAAAACAGTTACCCGGTATCATTTCACTAGTTTAGATTCTGCAGCAAGTGAACAGCAATATAATGGCTCATATCAGTAGAGGAATTTTTGTTGGGGAACAGAGAGAGAAATGATTTTAAAACACATTTGACATATTTATGTTGACAAATTATATAAAGAATTACTGCTTTGTCAATAAATATGTTTGTATGTTAGAATAGGATTGTGGCTGGATTTACTTCTAGCTGTTTAATTACTCTATGATTGTGAAAAAACAGTGCTTCTTCAAATGGTTTTAAGGGGAAAAAATTAAAATACAAAGGTTGGGATATTTTAGTATTTTGCAGATGCTTAAACTTGCCATAAAAAAGCACTTTTCATTTTTGTAAGCAGGCATTGAAATCTTGCTTTTTCAGCAAAGCTAGATTGTATAGTTTGTTACTTTTCTCTATCCGGTAACAAATCTATTCTTAAAAAAAGAAAAAAGTAAAACAAGAGATCGATTTTTATAAATGTGGTGGGGGAGCATATGTGGAGATGTCTCCTTAGCCTGTTTTAGAAGCATGTAAAGTGAAAATAAAAGTAAATACATTTTAGTGTAAAAATATTTTGCTTTTTGTTTCCTCATACCTTGATATGCCTATTCAGTTATGCGAAGACATTGGGGATAGCCAGATGCTTTTTTTTTTTTTTTGATCACATATAGGGATTATTCCATACTCCTCAGTAATTTAAATTGTTTTTTTTTCCATAGAACACCCCCCATAAATTTGATTCTGATCGCATGTAACTTTAGAGTGTTCTGTCTTAAAGAGTCAAATTGTAGCTGATGAACACATTTTGCATTTTTCCACATTGCATCTGGACTCTTCATAATGATGGTTTATTTTATTTTATTTTTTCTGCACAGAGGAGAGAAAAAAATATATAGGTCCATGAATCAATCTAGATAATGGGGAAGGCTGAATGTAATAAATAATACAGTAACAACCCTAAACTAATGAGCTGTTGCTAAGGTACATTTCATAGGCTCATCCTCTATATAAAAAGTCACTAATAACCCCTTGGTGTAATCAGATGATAAAGCTTTGCCATAAGGCAACACCTGTGCAATTAGAACTGCAGATTCTTTTGCACGTTTCATTAATTTCAGGATTTTGTAAAGGCACAATGACTACACTAATAATCTAGTCTACTTGACTCCATGTCTACCGGAAACAAAGTGTCTAATTAGATAAAGGTAATTAATTAGAGATAAATGGAGCTAATCAGGCTCAGTTAACACTAATTCTCTGAATTAAGACATTTTGGGACACCTACTATCCCGCTGATTTTGATATTTTGCATTAAAAATAGGTTTTAGAGGAGTCAGAAAATACTGGCATTTGAGAATTGAGCAGTCTTTTGATGGCATATTTAGGCATCTGAAGCTAAAGGAGAGCTTTCTTTCATATTGTGCTATTTCACCACCTTTCTCTTGCAGCTTAAAGAATTCACTTTGTAGTTATTCCAATCCGTGCTAGTCTCCATATAAATTTTAATAGCTTTTGCTATCATTTTTATTATCTGTCTAGCCCACCAATGGAAGAAAATCACAAGTTGTTCTCTCTTAAATAAAGAATTAACATGTTACATTAAGGAAATGTCAAGACTCATCAGCCTATATCCTAAAATTCTGGTCCTTTAAAGAGAACAAACACCTATAATTCTGATTCTTTTAAAGAGAACAAACCTCTGCTTTGCAGTGTTGGACTGAAAATTTAGTGGTGTGGGGGAAAGCTTTGAAGTCAGAAAACCTGAATTCAAATTTCCACTCTTTCTTAGTAAATGAGTGATCTTAGAAAAATGCTTAACTTCTCTGAGTTCCTTTGATTATGAAATGGAAATGATAGTGATGCTAACTTTACAGGGTGGTTGTGAACATTGAGTGAGGCAACTCTGTAAATATTGGTTATTATTACCTGTTCGTAATTGGGATTGAACACATAACCTAGCACCATATCTTGCTTGAACTACAAGATTAAGTATCAAAAATGTTCCATTTTTATCTCAACCCCATGATAATTTTGGTGCTACATTTATATATGTAGCAAGGGAGAGACTAAGAATTTTCTCCCAAGTAGTCAAATCAGAAAAAAAATCCTGCAAATTCTTCACTTGGAGAATGGGAATTTATCTGCCTTGGTTTTCTACACTGCTATAATTAGCCCTCTTGGCAAGTTGTTCCACAGTCCATAAGGAATGGATCGTTTGCCCCAGAATTGAAATCTGGGAAGTAGCTTAATATGAAGTAGACATTGAAATCTTTCTTTTATAATTTCTGTAGGATATACCTCTTCCTCTTTCTGTTCTCTGTCCTAACTTATCTGGACTACACCTAGATTATCTAATGATCTCTCAACTAATATCCTTGTTTTTATTTCTTTTCTCCTGTAATTCAGTGTCCCCAACTTAACCGTCCTCACCCAACACTTTCCTCATTCTCTGTCCTGTCAAGAACATAAGACTTGTTAAATGAAGACTATCAAATAGGCAATGAGAACATCTGTGTCTGGTCCACACTATTTATCCAGCCTATCTCCTGCCCTCCCCTGCCAGTACCTTTTATTCCAGGCAAGCCCGCCTTACTGTTCTTCACCACACTCATCTCTCCTTTAATGCTCTCCCCTTCCCCCAATATGACAGCCACTCTCGTCTTCTTTCGAAACTTATTTTAAATCCTGTACTTCCCCTGAGGCTCGCCTTGACAACTCTGGCCTACCAAGAGCCTTCTCATCTCTGAAGGCCCACAGCAGCTCTTGGTGGCACCACACTGATGAGATGCCTGAGGTCAGGAACCATAGCCTAGTCTTCCTGTGTGCAAGGCAAACCTTGCTCACCATCCTCTTCCCCCAGACCTTGGCCTTCACACTCATCTGGGGCACCCACAACTATATGACACGTGTGTAACTAATCTGTGAGGTGGGGCTTGGTCTGGTCCTTGGTAGTCAGGTCTAATGACTTCTGTAGTAACCCTGGGCCTCTTTACCCACTGGGGCTGGATTCAACCCTGGGTTGAGACTTCATGTTTAGAGACAATATTACCTTGATGAGACTGCTGTATTTCTTGAGGCTTTGTTTCTGACTTGCAGGGTATTAGGCTTTTATGACATGCAATGAGGGAATGTCAGGAAGTGACCATTAGTCTTTCATGACAGAATGTTTAGCAAGCAATGATATACCATTCGGCAAACAATTCAGAAAGGTCTGAGCAACATGGGCTGAATTACCCTTCATTAGAGACCTTTAATGAAGTGTTTTTGGTGAATGCTGTCTATAGGAGGTTTTCCTGGAGAGTCCCTACCAGAGAAATTGAAACTTGTATGCATTAGATGTCCAGGTTGACTGATTGCGATTGTTGCAAAAGTGTCCTCAGTTTCTTCCTTTTATATATGTTTCCTTCCTTGTCTCTACGCCCTTTACTAGCACCCTCCCAACACTGACTCTGAGTTTGGCTGTGTGATTTGCTTTGCCATTGAGATAGTAGCAAACATGTGACAGAGACTTAAAAAGAACTTGGGTATCAGAGCTTGCTCTCTGGCTGCTTTTGGAACCCTGAGCAGCCCTGTGGATGAGCCCAGGCTAGCTTCCTTGATTGTGACAGACATGTGGTCCAGTATCCTCCTTTCCCCAGACAATAGTCAGCTAACCCCAGAAGTCAAGTGGCCTAACTGACCAGCAGCTAATGACAGAAGCACATGTGGGTCCAGGTGAGAACAGTAGAGTGATACACTAATTTAGAATTGAACTAAATAGTTACTGTATTATACCTTACGTTTTGGGGTTATTCAATATCCAGCAATAGATTACCAATACATTGGTGTAGGCTATCTATTTCACTGCTTAAACTTAGAAGAAATCCAGAAGACATCAAATGTTTGGTCTCTAATCTTGGATGATATTTAAGTAGAAAAGTGATGGTACCTTCGAGAGAAATAAATAAGGAAGTTTGTTCAGCCTTGGGAAATAAAACCAGTTAAGTTTTTGTAATTTTGTGTTGGTACAGATCAAAGTGTGAGAACTTCTAGAGAGGTGATAGGACGGAGTTGAAGATCTATATATAGGGGGTAGCTGAAGTTGTGGGATAGGATGAGAATGCAGATAAAGACCGGTGACAAAACTCAGTGGGATTCCCTCTTTTCATGGCCTTTTAGAAAAAGAGGCAAGGGACAGAAGAAGGGACAGAAGGGCAGGGGGCAGAGGATCATGTAGGAGAAGCTCAGGCTGGGGAAAACTGCAAGAAGAATCCAGTGGTCAGCAGAGCTGATTGCTAGAAAAGGCAAGCATGACAGTAATAATGACTAATAATTGAAGTGCAATTTGTAGTTTACAAAGTCCACATAACAGCTTATTTCAATCTAGCATTATAGATAGAGTCAGGGTTATTATTGTGGTCATTTTGTACATGACAAAATGGGCACAGAGCCAGCAAGTACTTTATAAATATTACCCATTGGATAAGATGGCAAATTCCAAATGGGTTCTGTTTTTACTTACAGGAGACCACTAGAAGTGTGATTGAATCTGGCAAGAGGAAAGTCAGCAGCAGCCTTTAAAGAGGCAATTTCAGGAGAGCTAGGGGTAGGGAGGGTGGTAGTTGGGTAGGAGCAAGACTACATGGAGATAATATAAAGGATGTAGGAGGTAAGGAACAGAACACTGTTGAGTGGCAGGAGAATGACTTGATAAGACCTGGAGGGGACACCAGGTTTGAAAGGAGGGTAAGGGTGACCAAAGCAAGTTTGTAGATAGGAGGGAGAGGGAGAAGTGGAACATGAAAGCAAGAGAGAAAATAAAAGGAGAATAAAAATGAAATAAAAAATAAAGAGAAAATAAATATATGAGAAAAAAAATTGAAAAGCAATTCCTGAAGGTATAGATGCCAGTATCTAGAGCACAGGTGAAGAAAGGGCTTAGACTTGAGATGGATAGAGAGGCAGGTGGGAAGGGAAAAAGGAGAGAAATGACAGCAAGAGATTTTGAGCTAGAGAGGAAGGAAAGTAAGTTAGTTCACACCAGAATCTTCAAATTCTGTGATCATTTTCACTCTAAGACGACCAGTTTGCTATCTCAGGAAATGCCTGGCATGGATCTACCTCTATAATGACACAATTCGAAAGATTCCTGGAACTGCCTTCATAAAGCATGTTGTCCTTCCTGGGAAGAGGTATTTAATTTTGTGATGGGAAAAAATATTCTTGGGATAAGGACCCTGTGTGACTATTTTGTGTGTGTGTGTGCACACACACATTCACACACACGCGCACACACACACACACACACACACACACACACACGCATTAGGCAAGAAGAAGTACTCTGGGCAAGAGATTAGAAGCCTGGGACCTGGGAGATTGGCCCCAGGGAGCAAGGGGCACCAAAATCAAAGTAGTTATTCACTGCTTTGCCTGGAATGCAGGGTTGTCCTGAGAGGTGGAGCAGATGCCCTCTTGCATGGAGGAGATCCTGATTAAAAAGTAGGTCCTTCTTACCTAGTTCTGGAAATCTACCATCAGGACTTCGTTCCAGTGACTCAAGGCTTCTGCTTACTGCTTCAAGACAGGTATTTCTGGGAGGAGAAATCCACTAAAGCTTAAGGTTTATTAGAATTTTCCTGAGAGCAAGTTTCATTAGATGATGAAGATGAGGACTGATGGGGAAGAACTTGCCTCTGGATGCAAACAGAATATAGAAAGAGAACAGAAATCACCAAGTCTTCTACATTCCTCACATCCTACTGCTCATACAAAAACTGCATGCTCCTCAGTTTCTCTCATCTTAATCCCCACCTCCAGGATGATCAACTACTCTCTCAAGGTGCCTGGTACCTTGGTACCTTGGTACATTGGTGCTTAATAAATATGTGAATGAATGAATGAATGAATGAATGAACAGCTCCTAACTGGCCTCTCCTTCCAAGTTTGGTCCCCTGCAACCCATTCATCAGCACACTGCCTTCCTAATGATCCTTCTAAAGCCCTATTTGATCTATTTAAAGTCCTTCATGGCACCTCATTACAGGATCAATTTGGAACTGCTTAGCTTGGAGTACAAGGCTCTTCATGATCCAGTTCCTACAGCCCCTTCCCAATCTGGCATCTCAGAAACCCCATGTGTGCAGGAACCATTGATAAACACCTCCAGACTTGATGCAACTGTATTGAGCTACTTCTAGGTCCATGATCACCTGAGATATTTCACTGTACTTTGCCTGGGTTATTTTTTCTTGGAACACTTTCTACCCCATCCCATGTCCAACTGGTAAATATCTACCTGTATTTTCAGGCTAAATAGTTCCTGTTCAATGAAACGTCCATGAGCTCCTAAGTTGAGGTATCAATCTCTTATACTTGCCCTTCTTGAATCTAGCTCTGTTACAGCACCTGTTACAACTGAATAGCATTTACTTATGGACAGGAGTGTCTCCCCACCAGGTGATCATGTCTCTGGAAAGCAAGACCACTTACATCTTATTTGTCATTGTATCTTCAAACCAGACATCTATTATTCTCTTAAATGTTTCATTGAGAATTTACGTTGAGACTGCTTAAGGCCAAGTTTCCTTTCTTCTCCCTTTTCCAATAATTGTCCTGATATAGCATTATCTCAATTACTTTCTTTGTAAAACAAGAGCATAACTGTGGGTCTTTTTCAAGATTGCCTAGTAAACATCTGGCCCCAGAGTGAAAGCCCACAGGGGGCCCTTCAGTTCCACCTCTGTCTCTGGAAGTGCCCTTCAACCCCATATCTAGTGCCTCAGAGAGTACAGCAGGCACCTGCATCCTCCCCGCTACAGGGACTGTTGGCCAGGAGGTAGCTTTTGTTTCTCTCATCAGTGTGTTCTGATTTTTATCTGGATCTGGCTTTGGAGGGGCAGGCAGGTGAGGTCCACTGGAAAGATACACAGTAGCTGTGAGGATCCCACCCACAACATAATTTCTGCTTCCCCTTGTCTTGGAGGCTTCTTTTGGCTGTTTTCCTGAGATACTTCCAGGTGAGCTTCCTTGTGGTGTAAATTTGGTCTATTATCTGGTCCACAATCCAGTGAGTTTACAGACACAACTTTTTTCTAAAGCTGCCCAGCAAGGTGTCCCCAGAATAGAAACTCTATCCTTAGAGACAGCGGTAAGTTTTTCATTCTCCTCTAGGTTTTCTGAGAAGCCAGTAGTCTAGCTTTGGTGTAACCTACATATTCCTTTGCCTCTTAGGAAGCAGTACTCACTCTCCACATTATTCATAGAGGTAGAATCAGTCTTTCAAATGGAAAATTGAAGTAGAACAAATAACAGGGGGAGTGGATGAATGTTGGCAAAACCATTGCCTTCAGCCTTGGAAGATCACATTCTGAATTCTGTCCCACCAGATAGCTTAATCCTTCTTATACCTGTGAGTGAAGTTACTGAAGGGGACAGATTCATGGCTACCTAATCAAACTGTGTGATAGGAGCCAAAGTCACTGCTTCCTGGATGATTTCTACAGAACCCAGTTCTTTCATCCTAGTCTAGTACAGACCTCTACTCCAATGAACAGCATTGGTGTGGACTGACATCAAGGGTGAAGTTATAAAGGCCAGAAAATGCCTGAATCTTGAAAGCTGCCGAGGCAACTGAGTCAAGGCTCCAAACAGTGGATTTGGACTCATGTGACCTTTTGATTTTAATTTTTTTTGTCATGTCCTGTCTATTATTGTAGAGGACTTATGATTTAGTTGTCTCCTTTAATTTAGTGAATTTTCCTATCAAGCTATTAGTTATTTAACAAACCAAAAAATGGCAGGAACAAAGGACTGATTTGAAATATTTCTTCCCAGGAAAAATATATTCTTTTTCTAGCACACTGAAAGAGTTTGCATAAATGCCCTTCTTATAGGCCAGCTGAGCAAGGGAGAGCATTGTTGTGAGAGAAATTTAACTGTGTTGCCGTTGCCAAATATTTAATACTTTAAAGAGGAAGTTCTAAAATTTAATAGTTGATTTTATTATTACTCTTTGGATATAATTAACTAGGGATGCACTTTAAACTGCTTTATTCTGGCTATTGAAATGGATTTTATGGTTTACACTGGGGAAAAAAAAATTCTGTCAGACCATGGGCCTCTCCCTTGGTGCACATTATTAGAGTCTTTTTAGAGACAAGCAAGCAATTTTGCTGTCATTGGTCTTGTTCAAATAGAGTATGTTTATCTATGCAATACTCTTGGGAAAGGGTGTCAGAAAAGGATCACCAGTTAGCAGCTGACATAGCTCCTGCACACACGTCGAAAAAGCTCCTCAAATAGCAAATGAACACATATATTTCATTTTTTATGTGGCTGATAAAATGTTATATCATTAAGTCAAAAGAACATATTTGTTCCATCCAACTTGAGTTTAGAACTAGCTCTCACTTCTAATACAAATGAGGGCCCTGCGGCTCCACAGAGCGTGCTCTGCAGAAACCAAACAGCCGTTCAGGACTTGAGGGAAAGCAGGTCTCTACACATTGAATATCAACTCTTTAATGGGCTGTTGGCATATTCTTGATCTGTTCCCAGATATTTAAATGCCAAGTGGGCTTCAGAGAAATCTAAGTCTTTCTGAATGTTTAGTTTAACCTGTGTATTATTTTGTCTCAGATACCAATTTCTCATCTCTTTGCTCTACCAAATCAAAGCATCCATTTACTCATTTATTCCATAAATAAATACTGAACAATAAACAACAAATATGCAGCAAGTACTAACCTGGGCTTTTGCCAAACTGGGCTTTTGCAAAAAAAAAAAAATGTACAAAACAAATAAAGTGATTGCCTTCAAGGAACTTACAGCCTGATGAGGCTGATAAATGAACAGGCAGAAAATCTAATCACAAATCAGAAATGCTATGAAGAGGGGCGCCTGGCTGGCTCAGTGGGTAGAGCACACAACTCTTGATCTCTGGGTCGTGAGTTGGAGCTCCATGCTGGGCGTAGAGATCACTTAAGGAAATTAAAACAAAAAAAGTGCTATGAAGAAAGAGATTTAATGCTGAAGTGAGAGCACTGAGGCTTCTGTTTTCTCATGTGTCAACTGTAAATAGTGAGACCTACTTTACAGAATTTAGGGATTAAATGAAACAAAACAACGTAGATAACATTTCTTAATGCCGTGTTCAGTATAAGGCAAGAGATCAGTCAAATAGTCGAATACATAGATAAGAGCCATGGTGTAGGTGCTGGAAAGATACACAGCTGCAGGGCTGAAATTCAGCCTTCACATTTTGAAGTGATGTCACAGAGAATAGGGACTAATCATTCTTGCCATTTATTGGTGAGCATAAGCATGCCAGTTTACTAGTTAGTTTCTCCTAAAGTATTCACCTGATGTTTTGCTTATAAATTCTTCCATCTCCTTTGAATGGCATAGCTGTCCTTGGGGCCTTTTCAAGGAACCTCTCACAGTGGAAACTCTCCTTCCCACTTGAATGGTTTTGAAAGTTTGGATTCTACTGTAAAGCATCTGGGTCCTAGGGTTCTTTTTCATCT
This sequence comes from Panthera uncia, assembly GCF_023721935.1. Classification (NCBI taxonomy): domain Eukaryota; kingdom Metazoa; phylum Chordata; class Mammalia; order Carnivora; family Felidae; genus Panthera; species Panthera uncia. The sequence goes on from NW_026057585.1 coordinate 29,033,709, forward strand.
CTTGAGACCTAGGGAAATCCTGGATCTGGGACATCCCACTTACTAGAGATGTAATAAACACTTGCTATGTGCCCAAATTTAATTTAATCCTTAAATGGTCTTGTGAGGTGGGTGTTGTCAACTTGCATTTTTTAAGCGTGAAGAAACAGAAGCTCAAGGAGGTTAAGTAGCTCACCCAGGGTTATACAATTAAAAAGAGACCTTGAATTTGTACTTATCTCAGGGCGCTTGGGTGGCTCAGTCAGTTAGGCATCCAACTTTGGCTCAGGTCATGATCTTGTGGTTCATGGGTTCTAGCCCTGTGTTGGGCCGTGTGCTGACAGCTGGAGCCTAGAGCCTGCTTCAGGTAATGTGTCTCTGTCTCTCTCTGCCCCTCCCCCGCTCATGCTCTGACACACACACACACACACACTCTCTCTCTCTCTCTCTCTCTCTCAAAAATAAATAAACATTAAAAAAAATTTGTACTTATCTCGATTATTTTATTGACCCATCTGTTGAGTACCTGCTATGTTCCAGGCCTATCCTGCGGTAGGTAAGTGGTGATGATATACCATTAAAAGAGAGGCAGACAGTTAAATAAGGAACGAGAAGTGTGAGGATGCTGTGAAGGAGGGACACAGAGGAGAGTGGAAAACATGACAGGGGACCTATAGTTGGAAGCTTCTGTGAGGAATACCACTGAGATCCAGAGGGAGAGGTGAGTAAAAGAGTGTTTGGGGTGTCTGTGGTCATTGTCTGGAGAAGAGGCTGTCCTAGACAGATGGAACAGCATGTACAAAAGACCTGAGGCAGAAAAGAACATGGTGTGTCTTCAGGAAACTGCAAAAAGGCAGTTGTGCCTGGAATTTAAAGACCAAGGGGGATTGACATTAAGACAAGATGTTGAGAAAGGTTATGAGCCAAATCACATAGGACCTAGTTGGCTTTGTTAGGGATATGGACTTTATCCTAATCTCAATAAGAAGTCATTAAAGGACTTTAAGCTGGGAAATGATTTAATCACATTTGAATTTTTTTTTTTTTAAGATACTGCTGACTACTTGAGAATGGAGTGGGAAGAGGGACAACTGAGGAAGCAGGAAGACTAATCAGAAGGCTATCACGATAGTCTAGATAGTAAATAACGGAGGTTTGAATCAGGATGGTGGTGGAGGGGATGGAGAGAAGTGAATGTATTCCAGAGATATTTAGGAGGCAAACTTTTTGATTAAATCATTTGGAATGCTTTCAATTGCAATAGAATACTGAATAATAGAAACTAACTTGAAAAGTAGTGGGGAGGGGTGCTTGGGTGGCTCAGTTGGTTAAGCATCTGACTCTTAATCTCAGCTCAGGTCACGATCTCATGGTTCGTGAGATTGAGCCCTGCATTTGGTCTTGCACTGATAGTGCGGAACTTGCTTGGGATTCTCTCTCTCTACCCCTTTCCCACTCATGTTCGTGTGCGCTCTGTCTCTCAAAATAAATAAATAAACTTAAAATAATTTTAAAGAGGTAGAGGGAATATATTGGTTTGTGTAACTGCATTATGTGGAAATAGGGCTGGGTTCAGGTAAAGCTCAATGAAGTCTCTAGGGGACTGGTTTCTGTTGGACTGTTTTACCTTCTGCCATATATGCTGTATCAAAAGTGGACTACTATCATGCTCTCAGGGTGGCTGCCAGTGTCTCCAAGACTGTTCTTTCTTTATATCCTGTTTTAAAAAGAGAGTATCTTCAGTACAGTGTTCTCAGCAAAAGCCTCAAGTCTCACTCTGATTGGACTACCTTAAATCTCATGCCCATTTGTGAACCAGTTATTGAGGCTAGGAAGATAGAACATTCTGAACGACTAAACCTAAGCCGTAAGCTTTGAAACTAGAGCTGGAGGGTCAGCTTTCCTTGAAACCACATGGTTCACCAATGGAAATGGATATTGTTGAGAAAGGATGAGGGAGGAATATATGCTGGACCCAGCAAAAGTCTTCTCTGTTAATGGATTGGAAGCCAGGGTTTAGGGAGACGTGGGTCCAAGGTGGTCTCTTCTGGTGGTTTTGCTCATGGAGGTGGGGAGCAAGAGAAGCAGGTGTATGGAAGAAATTGAAGAGTTCGGCTGTGTTTGCAGGGCCCGTGAGACATCCAAAGGGGAATGTCAGCTAGGCAGTTGGATGTTCCAGCCTGAAGCTTAGAGGTCTTGGCTGAAGCCAAAGATTTGTGTGTGGTTGACTTACCTGATCCCAAAACTTGTGCTTTTAATCAGAAATATTTTATATTATTTTTACATTATTTTTTATTATTTTTACATATTTTACATTATTTTTAAGTCTCTTCAATTGTCACAGTAACTTTCGGTAGCCAGGGAGCATTTAATCACAAAATGGTTATATATATCTCACATATATTCTTTTAATGCTTCCAACTGCTGCTTTATAGAAAGGTCACATCTAAGCTCATAGAGGTAATGAAGAGTGGCACTGGGATTTGAACCAAGAAAATCTGACTCCAGACCTTATTCTTAATCTCTGTTTGTACTATTTTGCTCTCAAAAGGAGGAGAATGGCTAAGGTGGTCACAGAATCAGTTTCTTACACAGAGCATAATGGTTGCTCTGATTAATTTTCAGTTCTCCCTGGGATGCTGGTCTTTGGGTCTGAACCGCTTTTGAGACAGCACAGCCCTAGAGGTGAGCATTCCTGTTTGTAGTGATCATATTGGACATCAGCGTGGCAAGTGGGGAAAAGAACTGTCATAGCTGGAGACATGAAACAGCTGAGCAAACCAAATGACACAGGCAACCACAAGTGGTTTTAATACCTCTACAAGCTTCACTGGCCCCATTCTTGGTAAATCCTCATCTTTCTTAAGCCGCTTTTGACAACATGGCAGAGCTGGGAAAGGCTGGTAAGGGTGTTTACTTCTATGACTTTTTCCTTAAGCAAAGGAGTCCAAATGAGGACAAATACTAATTGTCCCCATTAGTATGGATAATTAAGAGCCAAGGATAAACCCTCTTTTGTTAAAATACTTTTTTTCCACTGAAGTATAATATCCATAGCTTTTTCTTCCCCTCAATGAATGATACAAACAAGCAGGGGGAAAACAACCCTACACCGTATATTAAATAAGCAAACCTCTGAACTACCCACATTATTTAGCAAAAGGATTTTTTTCCCCCTGAATCAGATGTTGATTATAATGGTCAAAATAATCCTTGGCACTTTCTCTAAGCTTGCTCATTATCATTCAATATGTTCAACAGAATTATTAAATTTAAAATAATATGGTGCACCTGGTTGAGATGACAGTGAGAGATTTGGCTTACTGTCTCTTCGTTAAGGATGAATTCAGCCCAAGGGTGTACTATGAACTTGGCAAATAGCATTATAATAGTGAGAGAATATTGCCTATTGGGTAGCAGGAGTTGATGATTAAATTTAAGTGTGTACTGTCCACATAAAACAAATAATGCTCTTTTTTTTTTTAACTTTTACTGTGAACATTCATCACTGGTGCCGAAGATGCACAGTTGCTAATTATTGTGTTTTTAACTTGTAATATACTGTAAATTTTGTATAATACTACTGTGACCTTATACAGAATAGAAAAGATGACAGGAGGCCTATAATTATTGTATGGGAAAGAAATGCCTATAATTATCTACTATTTTTAGGACCGGCATGCATGGCCTCTTAATTTACATAAGCTTTAGACATTCACACATTTTCTGTCTTTGCTTGTGGATGATAAATTTTGCTCAAATGAAATCAGAAGACATACTGTTAGATGAGGAGTTAGCCAACTGGGAGCTTGATTACAATGAACAACACAAGCTTTGGTGCCAGCTAAAAAGGGAGCATTTATTTGGATGGGATTTATTTAAGGCAAGATTCAAAACATTAAAAAAAAACCCTCCATATTACTATATTGGGGCCTGATAACGTGTGATTATTTTTTAGAGAATTGGTTAGATTATCTTGTGGAAAAGCATTAACCTAACAAAGAGAAAACCTCTAGGATATTTATCACATGGAGGGTGATTATGACAGCATGTTCTTATTAGAGATGAATATTTTGTGCTCATTAAGGTTACCCCCTTGAGTGCTCAAAGATGCAAAGTGCATTGTAGTGAAGTACTATAGTTCTATTGTCCTGTGAGCACTTTCTGTTGGCTGGGGGGTTTTATTCCAAATTAAGGAGCCTTTCTAAAAGACCCAGCCCTGGCAGGGCCTCTGTCAGAGCTGCTGGGAAAATCAAAGAGACTGGGAGATTTTTAATTCAAACACTCCAGGCATATATTTACAAGAATCAAGAGTGATATCAAGAACCCTCTGGTCTCCTAGTATGGGATAGCAGGTGGGAAGGGCATGGATTGACTTGGTCCCTGAAGAGCCTACAGGTGAGCCCCACTTAAAGGAAATGCAATACACAAGATTCTAAACTGAAACTATAAGCAAACTTAAACTCTCCACTTTATAGAAGGGTCACTATAAAAATAGTTAAAAGTGACTTCCCCAAAGGTAGTACGTTTTTCTGAAGCAAATTATATATGACTGTTTTTGTTTTGCTTTTTAGAAAATGATTATTACTTTTTAAAAATGTTTATTTTTGAGAAAGGGAGAGCACAAGCAGGGGAAGGGCAGAGAGAGAGGGAGACACAGAATCTGAAGCAGGCTCCAGGCTCTGAGCTGTCAGCACAGAGGCTGACATGGGGCTCAAACCCACCAACCGTGAGATCATGACCTGAGCTGAAGTTGAATGCTTAACTGACTGAGGCATCCAGGTGCCCTGTGAAAGTGGTCATTAGTTTTATTAGCTTACTGGAAATTACACATAGGCAATTACAATTTAAAAGGTTATATACGGGAAAAAAAAAAGGTTACATACAACTGTTGAAAGATACTGTAAGAAAAACATAACTTAACCAAGCCCCACTCTTCCCCCATATTTTTATTTTTTTATTTTTTTTTATTTATTTTTTTTTATTAAATTTTTTTTTCAACGTTTTTTATTTATTTTTGGGACAGAGAGAGACAGAGCATGAACGGGGGAGGGGCAGAGAGAGAGGGAGACACAGAATCGGAAACAGGCTCCAGGCTCCGAGCCATCAGCCCAGAGCCTGACGCGGGGCTCGAACTCACGGACCGCGAGATCGTGACCTGGCTGAAGTCGGACGCTTAACCGACTGCGCCACCCAGGCGCCCCATCCCCATATTTTTAAATCTAAGGCATGACATCTAACATACTTAAAATCTAAAGCAAGTTAAGAGTTTTGGTTGGTTTGTTGGTTTACCGGGATTTTTAATGACCATGTGATGGATAATTCTAAATGACCAGGAAATGGCAGGATGTTTAGATATACATAGTGTCCAAGGGCTCAGAACCCATACACCCCTGGACTAGTCAAATCTTTGGTTTTTGCAATATTTGTCTTTAAAAAATAAGGACACTTAAAAGAAAAACATAATCACAGTACTATTGTTATATCTAAAAATACTTGACAATTCCTTAGAAGCATCATCTATCAAGGCAGAGTTCAGATCTCATGTCTCTAGTTGTCTTGTAGTTTTTCTGCATTTGGTTTGTTATTTGTTTTTGCTTTTTACATTTCATTTGTTTGAATCAGGATCCAAAGAAGGTTCACCTATTGCTCTGGTTATATATCTCTTGAGTCTCTTAATCTATCAGCTTCTCTTTCCACTCTTTTTTTTTCTTTCTCCCTTGTAATTTATTTGTTATAGAAATCTGTTCATTTGTGCTGGAGAGTTTATCATATGCTGACATTATTAATTGAATCCTTGTATCCATTTGCCATATTCCCCTGTCCCCTGTATTTCTTGTTAGACATTGGTTAGGTCTAAAAGTTCATTTAAATTCAGATCTGGATTTTTGACAAGACTGTTTCATGGGTAGTGTTGTGTTCTTTTATCAGGAGGCCCATAATGTCTCTCTTTTTTGTCTCTCTTTTTGTGATGTTAGCAACTGTTGACTATCATAGCTTAAATCCATTATTTTATTGAGAATTACAAAATGTGATAATTCTATCATTTCATTTCCGTGTTTAATCTAAATTACTTCTATAGTTTCATTAACTGGTTACCTAGAGTATGACTGCTTTGACCAAAATTCCATTTGCAGACGTCTGTTTCTTTTGTTAAAATACTTTGTATTTTTGTAGATATAGAAATCTTCATGGGTTTTCAGTCAGTTGTTGGAGTATAGAGATACTTGGTGAGTAGGTCCCTTGCACACACTCAGACATTCATATATTTGCCTTGGGGATAATGCATCTTTTGGGGGCGGGAATACTGTATCTTAACCCCCTTCAAACTTAACTTACCATCCTTTCCACTTTTGAAATGGCAGAAATTATTATCTGACCCTTCATGCCCACCTATCTCCTCTATTGGACATAGGCAACTTGAGGGCAAGGTCTCTGATTCTTAATATTTTAAATCCTTCCTACCCAATGCAATTCTTGACACATAGTAACTGCTCAATAAATGTATGTTCTTCTGAAAGAATAAATGAGTAGTGAAGCCTTAGGGAAAACAATGTTAGTGCCATGCTGTTGGGATCATCATCAGTGTGATTTGGTAGAAAGTACAGTAGTCTAGGACTTAGCTGGACTTAGGCTCAAGTCAAAAGTCTTCTACTTTTTGTTTTCAGTCAAAATGATCCCAGTTTCTGATCTATAAAATAGCACTCTCCCAAGGTTACTGTTAGGACTAGCAATTCAGTAGGGATCTGTGGTTGGCAGCCAGAGATCAGCATGACAGGTGCCTACTCTTTACCCTCTATGAGCCTGTAAAGTCACCTGTAAAATGAGAATAACAATAACTACCTCTCAGGATTCTGGTAAGAATTAATGTGTGTATTTTGTTTTTTTTTTAATTTTTTTTTAACATTTATTTATTTTTGAGACAGAGAGAGACAGAGCATGAATGGGGGAGGGTCAGAGAGAAAGAGAGACACAGAATCTGGAACAGGCTCCAGGCTCTGAGCTGTCAGCACAGAGCCCAACGCGGGGCTTGAACTCATGGACCGCGAGATCATGACCTGAGCCAAAGTCGGACGCTCAACCGACTGAGCCACCCAGGTGCCCCAGAATTCATGTGTGTTAAGTAAACCTTCAAAAAAAGTTTGTGTTAATTATATGGAGAATTATTTTTGGAAGTCTTTGGAACTGTGTTCACAATGCTTTAAAAGTGATTAAAAGATGGAGTTATTGATTTAGTGTTCACCAGCTGAGGCTTGTTACTGTTAGAAAGCCAGTCTGGTTTGACTTGCTTTCCTTGGCCCTGGTATGGCTGAGGGCTGGCTAGAGGAAAAGCCCTGGATAACAGATATTCTGGCAGGGAGAACATTAACACCCACTCTTGAGCCAGGAGGTAGGTGTTAATGTCTCTAGCTGGATTCCTAGTGGCAGAGATATTTAACACCTTCCTGGGATCCAGGAACAAGGCACCCTCTCTTTAAATCTAACTTGGCAGGTAAAAGGAAGAGAGCATTTCCAGTTGAGCTGCTGAGAAAGTACAGAAAGCTCTGTGCCACAAACACAGAAGCCAGTTATCAGAGGACAAACCCTAAGTGGAGAGGGGGCTTCCTTAACTGAGTTGTTTGGAGAGGGACTCTGGTGGACTTGCCCCAACAAATCTCACCAGTGTGGGGATTTTAGAAAAATAGTGGCTCTAGGACAGAATAAGGATGCATGACATTCAGGACACATTGGAAATCCACATCTAGATGCAGCCTGAAGTACGATACTGTAACAAGCATGGCTGTTTGAGTGATTCTGCTTCCCAGAGGACCAAGGTGTAAATGCAGGAACTCAGTGGAACCAATTCCTCAGGAGAAAGAATGGGAAGTAATGTGCTCAACCAAGTCACCCTTTGAAGGTGAACCCAACTAGCTTGGGGTCAATTTGGAGACTACTATGGCTGTCTTAGCCACAAAGTTCATGGTGGAAGTCAGGCAACTCCAAGAACTAATAAAAACTCCTTCTTTATCAGGGTTTGACTGACAGCAGTGGTGAATTTCGACTTAGACTGAGCTTGAAATGTGCTTGTTTTCTCTCCAAAGCTGAGACCCATTTGCACAACAAGCAAAACGACAAGGTAAACAACTTCTGTTTAGACTTTCCAAGGTCTGCTTCCCTGGATGACTTTGCAAGAACTCTGTGACACCACCTCACCCTGGAGTGAACCCAAACACTGGGGATCTTTTCAACATCCAAAAAGGGTCACTTCTTTGAAATGTGATGACTCCCTAGAATGACTTTCTCATTTAAATTACGTGGATATCAGAAGAGCCCAGGCCAGGAGGTGAAGCAGAGCAAACTCACACTCTTTGACTATAAAAGAAAATGCATATTTTTGATGAGCCTGCACCGGCTGCCTTCTCAGGCTTAGAATGATGTTTTCTTCCCCTTTTGCCTACGAGGAATGTTATAAGTAGGCATAAACAAATGCCTTCATTATTTATTTATCCTAGTCGTGCTGCACTAAATCATTCTACATGGGAAATTTGCTATTTTGTTTGGCTGGCAACTGCTTAAGCTAATAGGCTATGAGAGTCTTCTTTGGGGTTAGCACTTGGATTATTCTAGTACAAATGAACACCCATTGGACTGAAAGTTGTTACAAAAACTGGAGGCATGAGTTTGGGTAAAAACTCCATCACTCTGACCTCTGGCATAGTGTAGCCTAGGATATATTGTGAATTTAAGGATAATCATCTTTCCACCTGGGCTGTGCTCGAGTATGTCACAGAGTTCTGAATGAATACCTCTCTTGGGTATTAGACTAATGGGGAGTCTTTCCAAATTTTCTTCAGAGTGATTATCCATAATATAGAAGAAATGGTAGGCAATAGCAGGTTTATCAAATGAAAGCTCTGGTTTGGTTGATTGTTAAATACTGTGTTTTGCACCATGCTGAGTAAAGTCACTTAGCACTCTGTCTCCACATCCCTTTCACAAAACTCAAAGACTAGGCTAGAGATCCAGTTGGGATAGACATTTAGTCATCTCCGCCGACACAGACAACCACCTGACTCTCCTGCTTCTGTCAATGACATCACCATTGTCCTAAAATTACCCAGGCCTATGAACACTTATTCCTGAAAATGCATCCTTTGCTGTTCCTCCCAAATATGGCTGGGCCTTTTCACTTCCCTCAACATCACCCTAATACAGGCTCACAACCCCAAATGACCATATGCATCCCAGCTCCTCTTCCTGCCACCACAAGTCTTCATATTTATTTATTTATGTAGGTGGGGCACTATGTTAAGTATTTTACGTGAGTCTTTTTATTTAATGCAAACAACCATGCTTACAAGAGGTAAGTACTTTTTAAGCCAATTTTCAGGTGTCTTGCTTGTGGTCACATGGCAAAAAAGGCTGGAATTTGAATCTGGATGTGGTAGACTGATTGCATTTATGGCCCAAATTCTTCTCTCCTTTCTGTATCCTTGTCTTTTTCCATGTGCCTTTAGAATTCTCCTATCAAGAGGTAGAATCCATTGTCCTAACCCTTGAGGCTTAGCTCAGTCATGTGATTTGCTTTGGCCACTGAGATGATAGTAGATGTGATATAAGTAGAAGCTTGCACCTTTTTTGTTTGTACTCTTGTCCTCTGCTATGGCCATGAGCAAAAACATGTCCATGTCAGCCTGCTGGAGGGTGAAAGCCCCACTGACAAGATCCAGGTCACCCCAGTTATCCCGGCCTTGGTCATCTTGGATCAGATTACAGCTAGCCAAGACAGCAGAGCTGCCCAGCTGCCTAAGCTCCAAAATCCATTACACATAACTTTTGATCAAGTCATCTTCCTGTTAAAAACCAGCCTACCAACCAGTTAGTCAACCTACATATTTCTCTTTAATAATTACATTCTGCCTAAAAGATAAAGGACAGACTTCTGAATTCCAGCATGTAAGAATCTTGGAAGTCATAAATGTCCAAACAAGAAGTAAAAAGTTAAACAAGCAAACAATGAATAACTCTTCTTAGATCTGCCAGAGAAGTGATGTTATAGGGCAAACCACTGCTTCCCAAAAAAAAGAGACAGACAAGCAGATACAGAGAATCACAACTTACCTGAGCAGAAACTCATAAGCAGAAACCTCTGTAGAAACCAATGCTGTGGTGGAAAAATTTGAACTATAATTGGCAAATTGCTAAAAGCTCGGTGTGGATAGGTCTGTGAGTTAAAAACTGCAGTGGCGGAGTGGAGGGACCTCACAAGTTTTATCTCTTGGAACTCTCACAGGTTATCGTAGAGAAGACCAGAAAAAAATAAAAATTCCCTTTGTGCTTCTGGTGGCGGTGGGGAAGGGGAGTGGTCATATTGAAATGCACCAGAGCATTCTATTCTTCTTAACCAGACCTACCCTTAGAGAACCTATTTTATCAGCACCTAATCTATTGGGGTTTTGACAGAGTCTAACCAGCCTAAAGGAAGGGAAATACCTTCCTCCAGTCATTCTGTCCCACATCAAACTGAGGAAAAAACTGAGAGGCATTTGTGACATTTACAACCCAGGGGCATAGGCTCACTAACAGACTGAGACCTAATCATAGGACTGTAAAACACCCCTCCTACCTTCCTCCTCACCCCAAACTTACCACAACATCATTCAAGGCCTATTTATTGTAGTTCCTCTTACCCAGTACTTCATGTTTGGATTTCAACAAAGAATTACAAGGCATACTAAAAGAAAAAACAAAACAAAACAAAACGCCACAGTTTGAAGAAACATAGCGACCATTGGAATGAGACTGAATTAG